>NC_086103.1:4578333-4879722 GCF_963921235.1 Mobula hypostoma
TGAGGTCAGACTAATTGGCCTATAGCTCCTTTCTTCTTCCTCTCTCCCTTCTTAAAGAGTAAAGTGGCATTTGTTGTTTTTCTGTAACCTTTCAAGAATCTGGTGATTTTTGAAAGATCTTCAATCATCATTTTCAGAACTCTGGAGTGGATCCCACCATCTGTTTCAGGTGCCTTATCTACCTTCAGACCTTTCAGTTTCCCAAGAACCTTCTCTCTATTATGGTAATTTCACAGACTTCATGCCCTCTGACACCTGGATACCATACTGCTAGTGTCTTCCACAGTGAAGATTGATGTAAAATACTTCTTCAGTTCGTCTGTCATTTCCTTGTCCCACATTACTACATCTTCAGTATCATTTTCCGGCAGTCCAGTATCCACTCTCGCTTCTCTTTTACACTTTATGTAGCTGAATAAACATTTGGTATCCTCTTTAATATTATTCGCTAGCTTACTTTCCTATGCCATCTTTACCTTCTTGATTACTTTTTAGTTGCCTTCATTTGTTTTTTTTTAAGTTTTGCAATCCTCTAACTTCCATGTGATCTTTACTCGATTTTCTGCCCTGTCTTTGGCTTTTATGTTGGCTTTGACTTTTCCTGTTAGTCATGGTTGTGTCATCTTTCCTTTAGAATACTCATACCTCTTTGGAATGTAAATATCCTGTGCCTTCTGAATTGTTTCCAGAAATTCCAGCCATTGCTGCTCTGCTGTCATCTCTACCAGTGTTCTTTTCCAATCAATTCTGGCCAACCCCTCTCTCATGCCTTTGTAATTCCCTTTACTCCACTGAAACACTAATTATCTTACTTTAGTTTCTCCGTCTCAAATTTCAGGGTGAATTTGATCATATTATGATAACTTACCCCTAAGAGTTCTTTCATCTTAAGCTCTCTAATCAATTCTGGTTCATTGTGCTACACCCGAATCCAGAATAGCTTATCGTTTTGTGGGCTCAACCACAAACTGCTCCAAAAAGCCACCTTGTTGGCACTCTTGGAATTCCCTTTCCTGTAATCCAGCAACAACCTGTTTTTTCCAATCTGCCTACATATTGAAGTCCCCCATTACTATTGCCCTTTTGATGTTCATTTTCTATCTCCCTTTGTAAATTGTAGGCAACATCCTTACTACTGTTTGGGGAGTCTGTATACAACTCCCATCAGTATCATCTTTTTACCTTTGCAGTTCCTTAGCTCTATCCACAATGATTCAATATCTTCTGACCATATGTCACCTCTTTCTAATGATTTGATTTTATTTTTTACTAACAGAAAAATGCTGCCCTCTTCGCCTTCCTGCCTATCCTTTCGCTACAATGTGTGTCCTTGGACATTAAGCTCCCAGTTGTAATCTTTTATCCATGATTCTGTGATACCAACAACATCATACATGCCAATCTGCAACTGTGCTGCAAGTTAACCTACCTTATTCTGTATACTGCACACATTTAGATACAACACCTTCAGTCCTGCATTCACCCTTTACAATTTTGTTGCACCATGCTCAACCTTTTGATTCCTGACTTTGTCTGAGGTCTTACCAACATCTGCCTCCACAACTTCTCCACTAACTGTTGTGGCACTCTGGTTCCCATCCCCCTGCGACTCTAGTTTAAATTCCACCATGCGCCATTAATAAACTTTCCCACAAAGATATTAGTCCCTCTCCAGTTCAGGTGCAAACCTTCCCTTCTGTACAGGTCCCACCTTCTCTGGAACAGGCCACTGATCCAAAAATCTTACGCCCTTCCTGCTACACCAAATCCTCAGCCACATATTAAATTGTATAATCTTCCTAGTTCCAGCTTCATTAACACATGGCATGGGTAGCAATCCTGAGATCACAACCCCGGAGGTGCTGTCCCTTACCTTAGCACCTAACGCCCTGAACTCCCTTTACAGAACTACATGGACCACGACTTCTGGCTGTTCACCCTCCCTCTTCAGAATGCTGAGGACTCAATCTGAGATGTCCTGGACCTGGCACCCCGGAGGCAACATACCATCCGGGAATCTCATTTTCACCCACAGAACCTCCCATCCGTTCCCCTCACGAATGAATCCCCTTTCACCACAGCACTCCTTTGTTCCTTGTTCACTTCTTCACATTCCTCTCTGCCTCAGGTATTTATTTCCAATTGCAAGTTCCACTTTCCATCACCCCTTTGTCAAATTCCTCCAGAGTGGTTTTTCAAATTCACTCAAAAATTACCTGACGTAGTTCTCCCCTGCTTTCACTCCCCAAAATGTCAACACCCCATCAAACAAGAAGTGACAGGTGGAAGATAGTGTCGGGACATGTATGGTCATGCACTTACATTGAATAAATAAATGTGTAAACTATTTTCTAAACGGGGAAAAAGATCAAGAAATCAGAGGTGGAAGGGGACCTGGTGCGAGATTTTCTAAAAGTTAAATGCAGGTTGAATCAGTGGTGAGGAAGGAAAATGCAATGTTGGCATTCATTTCAAGAGGACTAGAATATAAAAGCAAGGATATAATGCTGAGGATTAATAAGACATTGGTCAAACCGCACAGAGTATATTAGGCCTCTTATTTAAGAAAAGGTGTGTTGGCATTGGAGAGGATCCAGTGGAGACTTACGAGAATGATCCCAAGATTGAAAGGGTTCGTACATGAGAGATGTCTGTTGTTTCAAAGAATGAGGGTGGATCTTATTGAAGCTTATTGAATATTGAAAGACCTAGATTGAGTGGACGAGGAGAGGATGTTTCCTGTAGTGGAGGAGTCTAGGACCAGAGGGCAAAATCTCAGAATGCAGGGGCATTTCTTTACAACAGAAATGAGGAATAACTTCCTTATCAGAAGGTGGTGAATGTGTGGAATTCATTGTCAGAGACGGCTGTGCTGAGCAAGTTATTGAGCATATTTAAAGTGGAGGTTAATAGGTTCTTAATTAATAAGGGAGAATTGGGTTGAGAGGGATAATAAATCAGGCATGTTAGAATGGTGGAGAAGAATTGATGGGCCAAATTCTGTCCCTATGTCTTGTAAATCCCACCTCAAAACTGACACACTTACTTGGCATCAACTCATAGTATTTCTTACTTTTTTCCAGAGAAACCTCAGCTCTTCAGTCTTTGCCTATAGTAATAAACGAGACCGACAATTAATGTGCCTGAACCTACACCATTAAAGTAACAGTACTTCTTTTTTACTGGTGCATGCTTGCAAAAATCCCCTAATTTTCTGATCAACAGCCACCAATTTCATCTCTAAGCAATAAATCAATGTGTGTGGGGTCTTCTGGAATTTCCATTCCAAATCTCTGTCACAGCAAGATCCATCTCATGCCACACACAAAAAAAACAGCGCCCCACCCACAGAACTACGAAAAGGAAAATATGCTTTGACAGCTGGTTAAGTCAGCCCCCGGTTTAATTGGCTGTCAAACTTGTCAAATGCATTGTGAATATTTCTGAAGGTCATAAACCTTCCAAAACCTTCCTAAAATTAACAAAACCATTATACTATTTAAATATTACATAAAAGCACACACACACAAAGCATTTCAAAACAATTGAAAATGTTCTAAAAAGTCAAGGTAATTTAAGTATATTATTGGCATTCCACTATTGTTCAACAGTGCAATTAAAACTGCAATTAATTCATGGCTAATTTTCCGGTGCATGATTAATCACTTTTTTTTGTTATTTGACAGTCCGACTTACAAGCTCCCAGCTATGGCACTCCTGGCATCCCAGATGGGCAGCTTGCTCTGGCAAGGGATACTGCAGGAATTGCAAAACCAAGGCTCATTCTACACTGCAAGGAATGAGAGGACCAATCTAAGTCTGGTGCTATAACTCCTCTGCAAATGTTTGCGCTGTGAGACTGTTTGAATAGAGATGCTGATGATCTTTAAAACAAATGACTGAACCAATTAAGATATAATTAGTGGTAGTGGGCTTCTGAAATGTCAAATGCATCTCTCCAGTTGTTTAGCTACTGAACAATTACAGAGGTGAAGCAGGAGCAGATGCGTGACTCTCCCGTGAGCCCCTGCCGCCACCATTTCAGCAGAGGAGAACTTACCGCTAATGTTATTGGTGTTGTTCATTCAGCTGGAGGAAAATAAATAAATCCGTGTTCTCAATGTTTGCGACCATCACTAATGGTTTGTGAGCTGAAGTGAGACAGAGGAGGAATAAATTATTTATAAAAATGGAGATCTCATACGAATATATTTATATTTTGCAATGGCTTTGCAGCATTTCAGTAAACACTTGAGGATAATCTTGAAAACACCGTGAGCATTTATTCTAGCTCTTTATGAATTACAGAAATTGCATTTGAATGACACCGCCCACTTGAATTACTTAGAATTTACAAGAAGACATTTGACTCCTGATATCCTGGGATAGTGTTATTGTTCCTGCAAGTACAATTTATCATTATTTCAAATGTGGCTCAGCGGGTAGCCATCTTGCCTCTGAATTCGAATGACCAATGAGGTTTCATGTAAAGCTAGCGAATGCTAGGAATGCTAGGAGGGAGGAGAAGATCGCGGCGCGACGCAGCGCGCACGGCCGTTCCAAATGAATATTGTATGTGTTAACTAAGAGGCTGTGCACAATCAGGATTTGATGGAGACAGCCATGAGAAGCACAGAGGAACACCTGAAGAAACTTCTGAAATGCCCGCTTCGCTGCCGCTGCTACTGTGCGATCGAGAATCTCCGGAGGGGAAGGCCCCAAATTGCCTGTTGCCGGGGCCTGGGTCAAAACGCTCGGCAGAGATGGTGCTCGGTGCTCGGTGTTGGAGAGCTGGTCGGAGGCTCGGAGTTTTCGGACGGGCTCGGAGTCGGACTGTGGTCGGATGCTTCCAGGATGCTGCATCGGCAAGTTGGCGGCGCTGGAGGTTCACCGTCTGTGTGAGATGATGGGACTTTCGAGAGACTTTGAGACTTTTACCGTACCCATGGTCTGTTCTTATATGTTACAATTATGTGGTTTTTGTTAGTTTTTAAGTCAGTTTGTCATGGGTTTCTGTGATATCATTCTGGAGGAACATTGTATCATTTCTTAATGCATACATTACTAAATAACAATAAAAGAGGACTGTGTGTCCTCGTAATCTAATCTAATCTAATACTCAATAGTTCAAGGAGCATATGCAGAGGGAGAGGTAGAGTGAACATCCCTGGCAGATGGCCTTTTATCACATGCAAAGAAATTAAATGTTCCTCCCTCCTGAGGTGCTGACTCACTGTTGAGTAGTCCCAACATCTTTTATTTACACACAGGTGCCACATTATTTGGTACCTCCTGTATCTAATAAAGTGGCCACTAAGCGTATGTTTGCAGTCTTCTGATGCTAAAGCCCATCCATTTCAAGGTTTGTCGATTTGTGCATTCAGAGGTGCTATCATGCGCACTACTGTTGTAACGTGGTTCTTTGAATTATTGTTTCCTTCCTGACAGAATCAGTCAGACTATTCTCCTCTGACCTCTCTCATTAAGAAGGTGTTTTTACCCACAAAACTGTCACTCGAACTGGATTTTTTTTTTTGATTCTCGCACCATTCTCTGTAAACTCTAGAGAGTGTTGTGCGTGAAAATCCCAGAAGATCGCAGTTTCTGAGATACTCAAACCCACCCTTTCTGGCACCAACAAACACTCCACAGTCAAAGTCACCTATATCACATTTATTTCCCATTCTGACTGTTTGGTCTGAATAACAAGTTAACCTCTTGACCGTGATTTGCCTATATGCATTGAGTTGCTGCTATATGATTGGCTGATTAGATACTTGCATTAATGAGTAGGAGTACAGGTGTACCTAATAAAGTGGCCACTGGGTGTATTTTGGTTTTAAAATATCTGCAGTGCTTTGGTTTTCAGTTTGCTGATGAAGGGTCCCAGCCCAAGTCGTTGAGTGCTTATTCCTCTCCGTCGATGCTGCATGACCCGCTGAGTACCGCCAGCATTTTGTGTGTGTTATTCTTGATTTCCAGCAACTGCCAAATCTTTTTGTTTTTCAGTTATTGTGGTGTGAAGCTTTAAATAGGTAGGGTAAAATGGGAAAAAAAATACCCTAAAAATAATCAGTGTCAGGAACTCATTGTCTGGTGGAAGCATATCTTTTCACTGGAGCATGGCTAAATGCTCATTGCCAAGAAGGACTCTGAATAAGACAACTAAAACATAGAATATATGAGAATTAGGACATTCAGCCCATCAAATCTGCTCCAATATTCAATCTTGCTGATTATGTTTTCAACCCCATTCTCCTGCTTGCTTTCCATAACCCTTTCCCAATGAAGACCATTAACTGCCATCCCAAATACATCCAGTGACTTAGCCTCAAACGTCCTCTGTGGAATCAAATTTTACAGATTCACCAAACTTCAAACTTCAATGTAAATTTATCCTAAGAGTACATGTCACCATATACAGCATTGAGATTTATTTTCTTACAAGCATACTTAGTAAATCTAATAACCATAATGGAATCAATGAAAGATCCCACCAACAGGGCAAACAACCGGTGTGCAAAGACAGCAAACTGCAAGCACAGTACAAAAAAGAAAGAAAACAAGAAATAATAATAATAAAATTATTTCAGCTGGAAGACATCCCCATGATCAGAACAGACTAGATGTTGATAAGGAAGCATCTAACACCTGGCTTAGAGTTAGAGACCTCTCTCAGAAACAGAAGGGTTCCTTGTGGCAATACAGGACCAGGTAATTAACACAAAAAAAAAATCAAAAATACAAAATAAAAGACCAACAAATTCAAGACGATAAATGCAGAAAATGCAAAGAGAAACCAGAAACAATTCAACACATTAGAGGAACTGCAGCAGTTTAACTCAATCTTATGCAGGCACAATCAAGTGGCAAACATCATTCACCAAAATCTTGCTTTAAAATACAAGCTCATAAATAAATCATACCTTACTGTAAACACAAGCCTGATCCAGTTTTAGAGTCAGAGTACCACAAATTATATTATGACTGATCCATTATTATAAGGAGGACAATCCATAATAACCATCCAGATATAATACAAGATAAACAGGCAAGAACAACTTGTTTAATACATATAGCCATTCCAATCAAACATAACTTACAGAAATCAATAAGTGAAAAACATCAGAAATGTGCTAAATTAAAAGAGGAAATTGAAAGACTTTGGAACATGAACGGGGTATACAGTGTCCTGGTAGTAATATCTACAAGTATCATCTCAAAGACACTCATCCTCATCCACAATAGCATTCAACTATTAGTAATATCTATGTAGATCTTCAGAGAACCGCAACACTAAACACCACTAGACTAGTCCAAAGGTTTCCTGCAATTGAGAAATAAGTGTGCTTGGCTATGCCCATACCTCAGATTTTACCTGCTTGAGCTGAGAATAAAAAATAATAATAAATAAATATGCAATAAATATTGAGAACATAAGATGAAGGGTCCTTCAGGGTGAGTCTGTAGGTTGTGGGAACAGTTTAGTGATGGGCCAAATGAAGTTGAGTGAAGTTATCCCCTCTAGTTCAAGAGCCTGGTAGTTGAAGGGTAATAACTGTTCCTGAGCCTGGCGGTGTGAGTCTTGAGGCTCCTGTACCTTCTTCCTGATGACATCAGTGAGAAGAGAGCGTGACCTGGGCAACAGGGGTCCCTTATGCTGGATGCTGCTTTCCTGCAACAATACTCCATGTAGATGGCTTTACCCATGATGGGCTGGGTTGCATCCTGCATTTTTTGTAGGACTTTCCTGTTTGAGGGCGTTGATATTTACATACCAGGCTGTGATGTAGCCAACCAATGTATTCTCCACCACACATCAGCCTGAAGAAATTCGTCCTCATTTCAGTTCCAAAAGCTGTTCCCTTGGATCCCAAGCTCTTCCATTAATGGAAACATCCTCTGCACATACACTTTATCTAGGCCTTTCAGTATGTGGTAGTTTTCAGTGAGATCCCTCTGAATGGGCCCAGAGTCATAAAACACTCTCAAATGCAAATAGACACCATTAAGAACTGAGAAGAGAGAGTGACCTCTACCTCCATTTTCTGGACATATTTTTACAATGATCTCTTACTAGGCCATAGAATTCTATTAGATATGCTTTTTCACATGAACATTGAAACATCAAATCATACAATGAAATGTCTCATTTGCGTCCAATCGGCAAGGATTGTGCAGTGGCATCCCTCACATGTCTCCAGCCTGACAGCTCCAAAATAATTCATTAACTCTAAGCTATATATCTTTAGAATGTGGATGCAAAGAAGAGCACCCAGGAGAAGCCTGCGCAGTCATGGGACGAATGTACAAGTTCCTTACAGACAGTGGCAGGAATTGAACCTCGATTGGTGATTGCTGGCATCATAATAGTGTTAGCTAACCTCTACACTACTGTGCTGCACAAACAGTTCTCTAATTTATTTTACCAAGGATGTCTGGCAGCTACGCACAGATTTACCAAAGTGGTTCCTACATTGCTTGGTCAGAACACTTCAAAACTATTCCTCCAGCTGTAATTCATTTGTTATGTGTTTTGACAGTTGCTACAATAGTTCTTTTTAAAAGCTATTTCTCAAAGAAGGGTGGAAATTTATTTGCTGTAAACATGCCGAGATCAGCATTGAACTTAATTTTCAAACTTTGGCTCCACAGGCTTCAAAGCAAACAAGGTATACTGTAAGTTGCAGAACAATTGTGTGGCTAAGCACAGCTCAGATGCCATCTATAAATTTGCAGATGATACCATTGTTGATATAAATTCATAAAGAAACAAGGAGTTGTACAGAAGTGAGATGGATTGGCTGATTGAAAGTTTTTGCAACAATAAATTTGCACTTAACTTACAGTGGGTTCCTGGAATTGATTATGGACTTCCAGAAGGAGAGGTTAGGAGAAGACACACACCGGACCTCATTGAGAGCTCGTTGGTGGAAAGGGTGAGCTGTTTCATGTCCTGGGCATCAGCATCTCAGAGGATCTTTCCGAAGAGTAACACATAGATGCAATCATGTGGAAGTCATGCCAGAGGCTCCACTTTGTTAGGAGCTTCAGGAAATTTTACCTAAGAGTCTAGCAAATTTCAATAGATGTTCGGAGGAGAACATTTTGACTGGTTGCATTAACAACTGGTATGGAGGTCCTATGCACAGGATTACAAGAGGTTACAGAGGGCTGTAGACTCAGCCAGCTTCATCATTGGGTCAGAAGTGGACAGAGTGAGCAGTTTGAAGTTCCTGGATGCCAACATCTCTAAGGATCTATCCCTCCCCCAACATATAGATGTAATTACAAGGAAGACACCACAGTGGCTTGATTTCATTAGGAGTTTGAGTAGATGTGGTATATCCCCAAAGACACTTGCAAATTTCTACAGATGTACCATGGAGAACATTCTAACTGACAGCATCACTGTCTACAATAAGAGGCCACTGCACAGAGAAATGGAAAAAGCTGCAGAAAGTTGTAAGCTCAGCTAATTCATCATGGGCACTAGTCTCCCCAGCATCCAGGACTCCTTCAGAAGGTGATGCCTCAAAATGGTTGATTCCGTCATTAAGGATCCTATCGTCCAGGACATGACCCCTCTCATGGCTACAGTTAAGGAGGAAGTATGGCAGCCAAAAGACACACCCGCAACATTTCAGGAACAGCTTCTTCCCCTCTGCCATCAGATTCCTGAATGGACAATGAACCCATGAATAATACCTTAGTATTTTGTTTTTTTTAATTTAGCTCTCTTGTTACACTACTTATTTAATTTATATAAATATATATATAAATACCTTACAGTATTTTACAACTTTTTATTATTATGTTGCAGTGTACTGCTGCACAAAACAATAATTTTCATGATGCATGCTAGTGATATTAAATCTGATTCCGGTTCCGAACTTCACAGGTTGAGCTGCAACTGGGTGATGAGAGAGGATTTGATGATACTTCAGGTTGAAGCCATAATGCTGACAATGCCTCTGAATCAGAATCAGAACCAGGTTTATTCCTTTCCCTCCACAGATGTTGCTCAACCTCCTGAATTCCTCCAGCAGATTCATGTTTATTTATCTATTTATTTAGAGATACAGTGCAGAACAGGCCTATCCAGCCCAACGAGCTACAGTGCCCAGCAACCCACCTTTTAACATTAACCTAATCATGGGACAATTTACAATGAACTATTAACCCATAGAATCGCACGTCCTTGGACTGTGAAATAAAACCACAGCACCCAGAGGAAAGCCATGCAGTCACAAGGAGAACATACAAAATCCTTACAGTCTGCACCAGAATTGAACTCTGAACTCCGATGCCCCGAACTGTAATTAGAATTGCGCTAACCACACTACTGTTATGTTCTTAGTTTGTTTCTTGCTCCTGATTCTAGCATCTCCCGTGATTCTTTGGCAATTAGAACACTAAATCTGAAATTGCAGAGTTGACTTCTTAGTTTTGGAGTCCGATCGTAATAGCTGGGCATGGTGGAACAGTGAGATGCTCCACAAATCAGATGCTCCCTCTATGGTAATTCAGCAGTGTTTCCATGCCAGGAAGGTTTCAAAGTTCAAAGTTCAAAGTAATTTTTTATTAAAGTGCATATATGTCACCATACACAACCCAGAGATTTTCATGCAAACACAAGGAAATCTGCAGATGCTGGAATTTCAAGCAACACACATAAAAGTTGCTGGTGAACACAGCAGGCCAGGCAGCATCTCTAGGAAGAGGTACAGTCGACGTTTCGGGCCGAGACCCTTCATCAGGACTAACTGAAAGAAGAGCTAGTAAGAGATTTGAAAGTGAGAGGGGGAGGGGGAGATCCAAAATGATAGGGGAAGACAGGAGGGGGAGGGATGGAGCCAAGAGCTGGACAGGTGATTGGCAAAAGGGATATGAGAGGATCATGGGACAGGAGGCCCAGGGAGAAAGACAAGGGGGAGGGGGGAAAACCCAGAGGGTAGGCAAGGGGTATAGTGAGGGGGACAGAGGGAGAGAAAGGAGAGAGCGAAAAAGAATGTGTGTATATAAATAAATAACGGATGGGGTACAAGGGGGAGGTGGGGCATTAACAGAAGTTTGAGAAGTCAATGTTCATGCCATCAGGTTGGAGGCTACCCACATGGAATATAAGGTGTTGTTCCTCCAACCTGAGTGTGACTTAATTTTCATTTTCTTGTAGGCATTCGCAGTAAACACAAAGACACATAATAGAATCAATGAAAGACAAACACCAATGTGCAAAAGACAAAGAGCCATGCAAATAGAAAAAAAAGAAAAGTAAATAAATTAATAAGTTATAAATATCAAAAACATAAATGAGATGAAGAGTCCTTGAAAATGAGTGCATAGGTTATGGGTTCAGTGATGGGAGTGAGTGAAGTTGTCCTCTCGGGCTCGGTAGCCTGATGATTGGCAGGTAATAACTGTCCCTGAACTTGAACCTGGTGGTATGGGCCCTGAGTCTACCTCAGTAATGTTTATGTTTTAGAGACACAAAGGACTGAAGATGCTGGAATATGGGCAAACAACAAACTTTGGGGATTATTCACTAACATTCAAGAGTACATTCAATGCCAAGTCAACATCTAAAATAGTGCAGAAATGCTCTCATTCTGGGAACATTGACTTGTATACAGTACTGTGTTAAAGTCTTAGGCACATATATATACTTACGTTCAAAGGATGTTGCAGGTAACGCACTAGAGGAGGGGTGTGAAACAGGTGGCAGAGAAGGTTTGACAGGGGCGGGAGGTGGCACTGATGCAGACTCACCCAGCCCTGACCCAGCAGGCATGGTCATTTGATTCCAAATACAGTAATTAGTTTATTGATCATTACAGCATGTCTCTCAGGTACTTCCTGCACCCTCCACTCTTCCTTCCCCTTTTACCAATCATGATTCCCCTCTCTCTGCCCCCTTCCCACTCTCAGTCGACAACAGAGACCCATATCAGAATCAGGTTTATCATCAGTCACATATGACATGAAATTTGATTTCTTTTATGGCCACAGTACTGTGCAATACATAAAGTTACCACAGTACAGTGCAACACCCACAATTACTACAGGACTGTGCCAAAGTCTTGGGCACCCTAGCTATATAAATGAGCCTCTACCTTTTGCACAGTAATGTACTTTGTGTTTTAGAGTATTGTTTTTATATTTACAGTTATTGTGTTTTTATGTGTACTGTGCTTTTTTATGCTGCATCAGATCCAGTGTGAAAATAACTTCATTTTCCTTTACATTCATTTTGTAGTAATAGTAAATCGATCACTCATTTCGAATGTGATGTTCTCCTATAAGGCAGGGTTCCCAACCTGGATTCCAAGAACCCCTTGGTTAACGATAGTGGTAGTGTTTGGGAACCCCTGTCCTAAGGGGGAATATTCCTAGTGGAGATGCCTGTTCATGACTTTGTTCATGGCGGGGAGGCTAATGCACAGGCAACTACCTTGACAGATCAGGGTCAGGATGCATTGGTATGGAATTCAAGATGACAAGGGACCCTTCACAGCTACAGCCTTCCTCCACCTTCACTGCCATTGTGACGTGTCATCATCCTCCTCCAGCTCCACCTTCGTGGTCTTGGTTGGATCGTTCTTTATCTGGAACCTCCCCCTTGCAATGGGTGCTCCTACCAGGAGCTAAATCCCAGTCAGTATTGTTTTCAGGATCTCAGGAACCTACAAGCCACTGCATTATCACAAGGGGACGATCCTCAGAGAAGATTGAGTTCTGAAGAATGACAATAAACTACCTTGAATCCTGAACATTTGTCTTGCCAACTTCTCTTCTCTTTGATATGTTTTACCTGAGAGAAAAGTCTAGTTTTTCTTTTGTTCTCTGTGAATTTCTTTACACCAGCCACCTGTGAGAGGTACTTGGTGGGAAATTTGATCCCTGCTGACTACTACCTCTCCAGACAGAGGCAAAGAACATCTGCATTTCAAATGAAGTAAATACCTAACCACATGGATCAAAGATTTTTCCAAACCCTGCTATACATAAACTTTACCACACTAGATATCCGTTACCTTGGAGTTTCAGAAGTACATATCGTATTTTCAAATAATTTATTTAAAAAGTGTGGCTTAAATTTGGCAAACGCTGAAAGCACTCAGCAGGTCAGGCAGCGTCTATGGAGCAAGAAACAGAGAATTGGTTTCAGATTGACGACCTTTTATCAGAATTGATTTGGTGACCAACAGTCATCTTTTTCCACAGATGCAGAGTTTTCCCAGGATTTTCTGCCTTTATTTCCTTATTTCAGACATTTGTAAATGAGCCACTTTACAGCAATGTTACGGGATGGCAGAAATGCAATGATATGTCACCAACTGACCACCTTCCTCATTGCCCTTTGGGATGATACTGCCATTACCGTCCGGTCTAGTGCAGCATCCTCTCATAATATATGAAAACAACAGCAAACTGTCAAGCCAGCTGAAAAGGACATTAGCTGCAGTCTACCTATCACTACAGGACTCGTGCATATATACAGGAAAAAGAAGTGGGCAGGGAAAAACTATTGTGGACACTCACTCTGAAATCTGCCTTTTCCTAAAGGTCCTTTCTGGAATGCTCAATAGGTCTATTAAAACAAAAAAAAACTGGAAGCCTTCTTAAAACCTTTTTCTCCCAGGCAGTTAATCTGACCAACCATTCCAGTTATCACCCAGTCACTCTGACACTGCACTGCACAGAAAACACTTCATAATGCTGGCATTTCTGAATTTATGCATACTTTATTCCATAATCACACTTCTTATATAATTCTTTATTCTATGACTGTTTATTCCTCTCCATAGATGCTGCCTGAGCTGCTGAGTTTCTCCAGGACTTTGTGTGTGTGCTCAAATTTCCCAGAATTTGCAGAATCTTTTGTGCTTGTGATATATTCAGGTTTGTTGATGACACAAAGCTGGGTGACCAAGTGGGTCGAGTGAAGGTTGCCAAGAAGCTTTGTGTGGATATAAACTGATGGCATGATTGGCCAAAGACAGGGCAGGAGACTGCAGATATTGGAATGTGTATCAACATGTTGAACCCAGGATAAATTTTCAGAGTTGTTCATGGGTGCCAACATATCTACTCTGGGTCCAACATATTAATGCAAATTACAAAGAAGGCAAGACAGGACTATAAATGGGAGTTTGAGGAGACTTGGTATGTCATCAAAGGCTCTCGCAAATTTCTGGAGATGTACCATGGAGAGCATTTGAACTGATTGCATTACCATTTGGTATCGACCAGCCACTCTACAGGATTGGAAAAAGCTGCAAAGAGTTGTAAACACACCCAGCTTTGTCATTGGCAAACGCCTTCCCAGCATTGAGGGCTCCTTCAAAAGGCGACACTACACAAAGATGGTACTTATCTTTAAGGGCCGTCATCACCCAGGACTTGCCCTCTTCTCATTGCTACCATAAAAGAGGTATATTTATGTACAAATAAGTACGTAGTAAATATATACAGTACTGTGTAAAACTCTTAGGCACATATATATCCCTCCCCTCTCCCTTACCCTTTTCCCAACCATGATTCCCCTCTAACTGCACCCTGGAGACCCATATCAAAATCAGGTTTATCATCGTTCACATATGTCATGATTTTATCTTGCGGCAGTTGTTTAGAGCTATACATAAAATTGCTATAGCACAGTGCATATGTTTTATGCACTATAGCTATATATATGTGCCGAAGACATTTGCACAGTGCAGTATATATACTCCATATATCTTATTATAATTTATAGTTATTTTTATTATTATGTATTGCAATGTACTGCTGCCGCAAGATAACAAATTTCAAGATTTCAAAGGTACATTTAATGCCAGAGAAATGTATTCAATATATATCCTGAAATGTGTTTTCTTTGCAACCATCCATGAAAAACAGAGGAATGTCCCCAAAGAATGAATGACATTTAAATGTTAGAACCCCAAAGTCCCCCAGCTCCCCTCCCTCCCGTGCATAAGCAGCAGCAAGCAACGATTCCCCCGTCCCCCCACTGGCAAAAATAAACATTGGCACCCGCCACCGAGCATTCAAGCATGAGCAAAACAACAGCAAAGACACGGATTTGTAGTACTCCAGAGACTACACATTCACCCGGTATTCAACATACCACAGGCTCTCTCTATCCCTAATAAGGGAGAAAGAGATATTTCCATTTCACAGCGAGAGGGGAGACATAACAAACAACTCGCTGGGTTATGATGTTAAAAGTCCATTGCATCACTTTTTATGAGCTCTGTCCCTAAAGATCTCAGGTCTCTAGGCACACAGGCAAAGATCTTCCAGTTCCCATGACACACTGGTCCAGGATACTGACTTTCGATCCGCCTGACTCCAGAGCCCTGAGATCCTAGGCTCCAAAGGCGAGCTGAACTCTTAGGCCACGCCCTTGGCGTGCCGAATAACGGCCAGTTGTAAAACCCCGAGAGGGGCTCCCATTCCTGCAAAGAACTGTAGTCAGCGTGTAACTTCAGGTCAGGGTCTTCAAAAGAACACTGAAAGGGAAAAATAGAGATCTTAAAGATGGAAATAGAGCTGTTTCCAAAGACACAAGCAAAGGAGTCACCATTTGGCGCCATTTCACAACATAATCGAGTCATACTAAATCTGATTCTGATCCTGAGACAAAATAAAAAATACAATCTGCTGGAGCAACTCATCAGGTCAGTCAGTATCTCTACATGATGGATGACATTTTGGCTACAGATCCAGCATGAAGATGTAAAACGAAGACAGCCCGCAAAAAGAGGAGAGATAGAGGAGTGGGACAGAGGCTGGTAGGAGACAGATAAGATAGGGTTTGATGAGCAGGTGGGTGAGAGGAAGACCGAGTTTAGAGACAGAAGCTGGTGGGCGATAGATGGAAACTGATGACGAAAAAGAATTGAGCAGATGGTGCCAGGTGGATTAAACACGAGTTCACTCACTTCAGAAGATAAAACAACCATACTGAAACAGATTATTTTTAAGGTGAGAAATTGAAAGATATTCATGTCCAGAGGGACTGCAGTGTTTCAAATGAATCACTGAAAGTTAATGTCCCTGTACAGCAAGCAATTAAGAAAGCAAATATTATTTTCAACTTCATTGCGAAAGAATATGAATACGTGAGTAGATATGTATTACTGCAATTAAATGGAGTTCTGGTGAGACCACAACAAGAACATTATCTACAAATCTAGTCTCCTTGCTAAAGAAGGACATATTTATAACAGAGCAACCAACAGTCTAGTTGGCCAGTAGTGTGTTGTCATCAGCACCAGCCTTGGAGGCCGATAGTCCTAAATTCAAATTTGACCGGCTCTTTGCACATTTTCCATCCAAAAGCTGGCTTGAGCAAGAGCTAGCAACTCAGTCCCATTAAAAAAAAAACAGACAAATGCTAAGGAAATAGTAAGAAAAAAAGCCGCTCAATGCACAAAAAGGAACAATAAAGTGTCTGCTGGAAGAACCCAGCAGGCAGTGCAGCATCTGTGGGAGGAAAGGAGCGTCAACAATTAAAGTCAAAACCCTGCCTCAGGACCAGGTGAGTGAGAGGGGAGGCAACCAGTCTAAAGAGGTGGCGGTGTGGTATAATACAGGAGACTGAGGAGATGGGTAGATGAGAATGATTAGTAGACCTAGTCATTTGGGGAACAGGAAAGGCTATGGGGAGAAGACAGAAGAATGGGGTTGAGAGGGAAAATAAAACAGCTATGATTGAATGGTGGAGCAGACTTGATAGGCCAAATGGCCTAATCCTGCTCCTATGGCTTATGGTCTTATGAAGGGGTTGGGAGGCAGACAAAAAGAAGACACAATGTAACTCGGTGGTGGTCAGAGGAGAGTGAGGGAGACTTCAAATTGAAGGTAAGTTCATTAAATTAATTCTTGGGAATGAGGATATGTCTTGTCATAGGAGATGAAGCTCTCAAGAATTTGGAAGAATGAATTGCAAAGGCATTGAACATTCAACGTTCTTAATAGGGTTTGACAAGGTAAACAGAGGGAAAATGCTTCTTCTGGTTGAGGTGTCAAGAGACAGAGGTCACTGCTATAGAATGTGGAATCAATCATTCATGAACAAGATGAGAAGAACATTCTTCTCTCAGTCAGTCATGAATGTTTGAAGCTTTCTGTCCAAAAAACATTCAGCAGGCTCAGTTGCTGCAATTATTTAAGGAAGGGGTCAATAGATTTTTTGATATCAAGGGATATAGGATAGTGGTGCTGAGGTAAAAGATCGATGATGATTTTATGGAATAGTGGAGCAGAAAAGAGAAGTGCAATTAGCTTCTCTCACCTCAATTCCTTGTGTTCCTCCTAGGGCAGAGTGGTTCTGTAGCTGATGTTTGGATCAGGAAGCCACTGGCAAGATTTTGATATGGTTGCCATAGAACGAACGTATGCTGCACTGGAAGAGATATCTCACACATCAAAAATTGTGCTTTCCTTGTTTAAACCCAAAACTGTTGATTATTTTCCATAAACCCAAAACTTGTGTTACCTTCTTTGTATATGGACTTTATGAGCTGATGTTTGTATAAAGTCCTTAGCTGTGAGGAGTTTCATTGGACTCAACAATTTTATCAGTAAAATTAGTCAGCACCATCGTGGGCACTAGCTCCATAGTATCGAGGATATCTTCAAGGAGTGGATTCTCAAAAAGGCGGTATCCGTCATTAAGGATCCCCATCACCCAGGACATGCCCTCCTCTCATTGTTACCATCAGGAAGGAGGTACGGCTGTCTGAAGACACACACTCAGTGATTCAGGAACAGCTTCTTCCCCTCCGCCATCTGATTTCCAAATGGACATTGAAACCATGAACACTACCTCACTACTTTTTTATTTCTTTTTATTTCCTCTACTTATTTAGACCATAAGACCATAAGGCAAAGGAGCAGAAGTAGGCCATTCGGCCCATCGAGTCTGCTCCGCCATTTTATCATGAGCTGATCCATTTTATCCTATTTAGTCCCACTGCCCCGCCTTCTCACCATAACCTTTGATGCCCTGGCTTCTCAGATACCTATCAATCTCTGCCTTAAATACACCCAATGACTTGGCCTCCACTGCTGCCCATGGCAACAAATTCCATAGATTCACCACCCACTGACTAAAAAAATTTCTTCGCATTTCTGTTCTGAAAAGGCGCTCTTCAATCCTGAAGTCATGCCCTCTCGTACTAGACTCCCCCATCATGGGAAACAACTTTGCCACATCCACTCTGTCCATGCCTTTTAACATTAGAAATGTTTCTATGAGGTCTCCCCTCATTCTTCTAAACTCCAAGGAATACAGTCCAAGAGCGGACAAACGTTCCTCATATGTTAACCCTCTCATTCCTGGAATCATTCTAGTGAATCTTCTCTGTACCCTCTCCAACGTCATCACATCCTTTCTTAAATAAGGAGACCAAAACTGCCCACAGTACTCCAAGTGAGGTCTCACTAGCGCCTTATAGAGCCTCAACATCACAACCCTGCTCCTATACTCTATTCCTCTGGAAATGAATGCCAACATTGCATTTGCCTTCTTCACTACTGACTCAACCTGGAGGTTATCTTTAAGGGAATCCTGTACGAGGACTCCCAAGTCCCGTTGCATCTCAGGACTTTGAATTTTTTCTCCATTTAAATAATAGTCTGCCCGTTTATTTTTTCTGCCAATGTGCATAACCATACACTTTCCAACATTGTACTTCATTTGCCACTTCTCTGCCCATTCTTCCAATCTATCCAAATCTCTCTCCGTTTGCTCAGCACTACCCTCCACCTATCTTCGTATCGTCAGCAAACTTAGCCACAAAGCCATCTATTCCATAATCCAAATCGTTGATGTACAATGTAAAAAGAAGCGGCCCCAACACTGATCCCTGTGGAACACCACTGGTAACCAGCAGCCAACCAGAATAGGATCCCTTTATTCCCACTCTCTGTTTCCTGCCAATCAGCTAACGCTCTAACCACGTATGTAATTTTCCTGTAATTCCATGGGCTCTTAACTTGTTAAGTAGCCTCATGTGTAGCACCTTGTCAAAGACCTTCTGTAAATCCAAATATACAACATCCACTGCATCTCCCTTGTCTAGCCTACTGGTAATTTCCTCAAAAAATTGTAATAGGTTTGTCAGGCAGGATTTTCCTTTAAGGAATCCATGCTGAGTTCTGCCTATCTTGTCATATGCCTCCAGGTACTCTGTAATCTCATCCTTGACAATCGACTCCAACAACTTCCCAACCACCGATGTCAAGCTAACAGGTCTATAATTTTCTTTTTGCTTCCTTGCCCCCTTCTTAAATAGCGGAGTGGCATTTGCAATCTTCCAGTCTTCCGGAACCATGCCAGAATCTATCGACTTTTGAAAGATCATCGCTAATGCCTCCGCAATCTCCACAGCTACTTCCTTCAGAACACGAGGGTGCATTCCATCTGGTGCAGGAGATTTATCGACCTTTAGCCTATTCAGCTTCCTGAGTACTTTCTCTGTCGTAATTGTGACTGTGCACATTTCTCTTCCCTGCCACCCTTGAGTGTCCAGTATCCTGCTGTCTTCCTCAGTGAAGACTGATGCAAAATACTTGTTCAGTTCCTCTGCCATCTCCTCATCTCCCATTACAATTTCTCCAGTATCATTTTCTATTGGTCCTATATCTACTCTCACCTGTCTTTTACTCTTTATATACTTGAAAAAGCTTTTAGTATCCTCTTTGATATTATTTGCTAGTTTCCTTTCATAGTTAATCTTTTCTCTCTTAATGACCTTCTTGGTTTCCTTTTGTAAGGTTTTAAAAACTTCCCAATCCTCTGTCTTCCCACTAACTTTGGCTTTGACTTCTCTTGCATCCTTTTTCCACTCGAAAATTTCTTCTTTTTTAGAATATACCTGTCTTGCACATTCCTCATTTCTCGCATAAACTCCAGCCACTGCTGCTCTGCCATCTTTCCCGCCAGCGTCTCTTTCCAGTCAACTTTGGCCAGTTCCTCTCTCATGCCACTGTAATTTCCTTTACTCCACTGAAACACCGACACATCAGATTTCGGCTTCTCTTTTTCTAATTTCACAGTGAACTCAATCATGTTATGATCACTGCCTCCTAAGGGTTCCGTCACCTCAATCTCTCCAATCACCTCCGGTTCATTACACAATACCCAATCCAGTACAGCCGATCCCCTAGTGGGCTCAACAACAAGCTGTTCTAAAAAGCCATCCCGCAGACATTCTACAAATTCTCTCTCTTGAGATCCAGTGCTGACCTGATTTTTCCAATCTACTCACATGTTAAAATCCCCCACAATTATCATAACACTGCCCTTCTGACAAGCCTTTTCTATTTCCAGTTGTAATTTGTAGTCCACATCCCTGCAGCTGTTTGGAGGCCTGTAAATAACTGCTATCAGGGTCCTTTTACCCCTGCTATTCCTTAGCTCAACCCATAACGATTCTGCACTTTCTGATCCTATATCACCTCTTTCTAATGATTTAATATCATTTCTTACCAATAAAGCCACGCCTCCCCCTCTGCCTACCTTCCTATCCTTCCGATACACTGTGTATCCTTGGACGTTCAACTCCCAGAGACATGCATCCTTTAGCCAGGTCTCAGTGATGGCCACAATATCATACCTGCCAATCTGTAGCTGTACGACAAGATCATCCACCTTATTCCTTATGCTGCGTGCATTTAAGTACAACACCTTAAGACCAGTATTTGATACTTTTTGCTTTGATTTCACTGCAACTTTATTGCACTGCAACTCATCCCAATGGCTACACATTTGCCCCATCACCTGCCTGTCTTTCCTGACACCTTTACTGCTCACTATCTTAGATTTATTTCTGTTTTCCCCTTCCTCCGCTCTATCATTCCGGTTCCCATCCCCTTTAATTTACCTATTATAATATATAATTATTATGTATTGCATTGTACTGCTGCAGCAAAGTTAACAAATTTCATGACATATGCCGATGATATTAAACCAGATTCTGATTCTGAAATGAAGCTGTTTAGATAAAGGAGAAAGATACACTGTAATTTATATGTATAGGTTCTCTGAAGTTTCTTCCACACCCATTGAAGTAGAGTTAACTTTTAGGAGAATACATACACACACACACACACACACACAAAATCATTTGTGTGTACACACACATTTACACATACAGACACATATTTACACACACTCACATACATATATAAAAACATTATCTTTATTTGTCACATGTACATCAAAACATACAGTAAAATATGTCTTGTCTTTTTGCGTCAAATAAAATCAGCAAGGATTGTGCTTGTCCACCCACAAATGGCGTCATGCTTTCAGTGCCAAGATAGCATGCCCACAACTCATTAACCCAAACCATAGACCTTTGGAATGTGGGAGAGAAGCAGAGCAGTGAGAGGAAATCGACATGGTCACAGGGAGAATGTAAAACTCCTTACAGGCAGTGAAGGCAATTGAATCCTAATCGGTGATTGTTGGCACTGCATAGTGATGGGCTAACCAGTACGTTTCCATGCCACCCAGTAAACATAAACACACAACCACAGGCATCATACACACTTACAGAAACATATATACACATACACATCCTTATATACATACATTCAAACTTATTTACACAAATACACATACACAAGTCTGCACTAACATTATTGTATCAGGAGTTCAGTACACGTAGCCAATGGTAGATTTTACAAAACTACTCTGACACACAAGAAGACCATTCCAGGTGCAACTTACTTAATGCCCATTCTGCTCCTGGCATTTAGGGCAGCAGTGAAGGTCCTCCATCTCTGACAGTGTTCAGGGCTTCCTTCATCATGTCAGTAGCTCCCTCTTGGTTTTCACTACTGTCAGTCATGCGAGTCGTGGGTGGAGACTCAGTAATACTATCACATTCAGGTGTCGAAGGATTCTTCATTGCCAATTTTGTTTTATCAGTCAGGGGTGTTAGCCCTGAACTGTACCTCAGAACTTGGAGGACTGGTGGACGACTTTTAGTCTGGCCTCTACCCTCTGACTTGTTTGGCATGGATGACCCTACCAAGATCCAAAGCATAAAGCCCTGACTCCAACCAACAAAGCCTTCCAGGACATTGAGGCACACAAGCTTCCAAACCACAATGAGGTTGTGGTCCTCTTGGAGGTCCAGGTGAAAGGTCTTGATGACATTTCCCTCCACAGATGATGCACGACCCTTTGAGTTCCTCCTGCATTTTCTGTATTACTCCGGATGCCAGCATCTGCAGTCTCTGGTGTCTGCAGAAGACTAGCTTTTCACTTCATTGCCTCCAGCGGAAGTCTCAGCCAAGCTGCTGAGGCCGGTATTAAGCCAACAAATAACGGCCAGCATTCTCTGATACCAGTCTTGCAGCCAAGGAGTTTGAGCTCAAGGTGACCATGTTGTTTAAGAAATGGAACTGGAATTGGTTTATTGTTGTCACATGTACCAGGAAGCTATGATAAACTTGTCTAGCACTCCGTTTTTATAGATCAAATCATTACACGGTGCATTGAGGTAAAATCAGGTAAAACATAATAGTACGCAAAATTAATTCTAACTTCTGCAGAGAAAGTGCAGTGCAGGTAGAAATAAGTTATAAGATCATAACGAGGTAGATTCTGGTAGGGGGGGGTGGGTGTTGTTACGAGAATACACATAAAATTAAGATGTTTGCTGGCCTGGGCTAGCATCAGTGGCATCAGCAGTTGGTCTGCCACCTGCCCTCAGGGGAAGGAGAGATAAGGAACAATGGAGCAGCGTCTGGAGATGTGTAATGAAGGGATGTGGGAGGAAGAGCTGTCTGGAGCGGCTCCCCCCTTTGAGCCCTGAACTGTTTGAAGTGATGGACAGGCGATACCCCAGCAGGGGGATAAAAAGGGACAGGTTCGCTAAGACAGACACACACGCCACCCGAGGTAACGAGACCCTGGAAGCGGTACGCTTCTCACGAGTGGGTGGAAAGGTACGATCAGCGGGAACCCGGTGTGTGTCCGCCCTTGCCTGGGTGCCGGGTTCACTGCAGAGGATCGACCGCATCTGGAGGAGGGGTCACAGTCGGTGACCTCAGGTGACATCACCAAGGACCCGCCCAAAAGCTGTTTGTGAACCATCTCGCTGGTCTGTGAGCCATCTTGCTGGTCTGTGAGTGAAGCCGTTCTGAATGATGAGTTGTTCCTATTCTATCTCTCTCTTCCCCCACGTTGTCCACCGCCATGGCAACGATTACTGCGAACTGAACTACAAACTGGACTGAACTTTGAGTCATTTTGAAATTGGTCATTTACCCCTAGACAACGATAGAGCTTGATTGATGCTGTTATCTTAATTCTGTGCACATGTGTGTTTATCATCACTGAACTGTTGCATTTATTATCCTTTCGATTACTGTGTTGCTTGTTTCTGTAATAAAACTTTCTTAGTTCTAGTACTCCAGACTCCAACTGAGTGATCCATTTCTGCTGGTTTGGCAACCCAGTTACGGGGTACGTAACAGTGTCGAGAGTCCATCTTATTGTACTGGGGAAATATTTAATACTCTTTTTACAGTGGGCAGAACCTGTCCATGAGCCTAGCAGCTTGTGCTTTTGTACCTACTGCCTGAGGGAAGAAGAGAGGATGTCCAGGGTAGGTGGGGTCTTTGCCAGTTTCTTTACTGAAGTAGTGAAAAGTACAGACAGAGTCTATGGAGGGGAGATTGGGTTCTATGATGTTCTGAGCCAGGTCCACCACTCCGCGGTCACATGCTGAGCAGTTGCACATGTCATTACCAAAGGCCTCTCTCTGTTTATTGAAATAAAAGACTGAAAAATCTAATTTGCAATGCTTATTATAAGTAGCGCACAATGCAATTTCAAGGCCCATAGATTATAGATGAGGAGAGAGGTAAACCTGCCACTGAAACACAACACTGTGGATGATGAAGACGTTGGATATGTTCACGTCAGTTCTGCTCTTCAACAAGATTCCTGTTTCGGTCTTTAACCCTAATTGTTATAAAGAGAACCTACTAATCCGAACTGCTAACTCTGCTTCTCTGCAACCTGACTTGCTAAGCTTTTCAGACATACTACCGGTAGGGCACTGGAGTGTAAGTGTCAGGAAATCCTGTTGCAGCTGTATATATCTTCAGTTAAATTGAATTTGGAATATTGTCTGCAGTTCTGGCTGCCCTATTGCAGGAAGTATGTGGAGGCTTTAGATAGGGTGCAGAAAATGTTCAGCGGGATACTGCCTGGATTAGCGAGTATTGTCTGTAGGGAGAGGTTGGACAAGCGTGGATTATTTTCTATGCATTCTCGACCACCTGATAGAGGTTTATAAAGCTATGAGAAGCATGGATAGGCTAGGTAGTCTGTTATTCCCAGGGTAGAAATGTCAAATAGTAGTGGGCATGGCTTTAAACTGAGAGGGGGAAAGCTTAAAGGAGATATCCAGGGTGTTATTTTTACACAGAGAGCTGTACTTACCTGGATCCATCTGCCAGGGGTGGTGGTAGAAGCAGGCAGGATAATGGTGTTTCAGAGGCTTCAAGAAAGACAAGTGAGCATGCAGGACATGCAGAGATAGGGCTTGTTGACACGCAGATAGGTTTAGTGTAATTTCCCATCATGCTCTGCAGGCTGAAAAGCCAGTTCATGTACAGTGCTGTCCCATGTTCCATGTGCTTCTTCCTCCAGCATCATCCTTCCACTGGGAGCCCATTCTCCACTTGGTGCTGCCCCTTAAGAGATATGGCTTCACTCATATAATAGTTTTGACAGCTGATGTCACTGCACAATTGACGGTTTTCTTTTTTTATTGGGTTCTTTTGGGTTTCTTTGTTTTGTCGCTGCATGGAGGGAGATGAATCTCCAAATTGTATAGTGCATGCATACCTTGATACTAAACGTATTTTGAATTTGGTGAGGCCATAAGCTCGATGGCAGTAAAAGCAGTTGCCTTCTATAGTTCACAAACATGAGAAAATCTGCAGATGCTGGAAATCCAAGGCAAAGCACACAAAATGCTGGAGGAACTCAGCAGGTCAGGCAGCATTTATGGAAAAGAATAAACTGTGAATGCTTATTCGTTTCCATCGACGCTGCCTGATCCGCTCAGTTCCTCCAGCAGTTTGGGTGTTTTGCCCACCCTCTATAAATTGATTTGATGGTCATAAATTCTCTTGCTTATTAGTCATTAAAAAATCAAACATTATGATATTTTTTAAATATTTTAAAAACTTAAAGAAGAAAATAGCAAAAGCAATGCACATGTAAACAGTTACTAAAACGTAAAGCAACACACACAAAGTGATGGAGGAACTCAGTAGGTCAGGCAGCATCGATGGAGGGGAGAAAAGTTCAACTTTTCGGGACACGGATTGGGAACGAAGGGATCTGAAGTCAGAGTGAGAAGATGGGGGGATTACAAGCTGGTAGGTGATAGGTGAGACCACCTATCATCTTCCAGCTTCTCATATCATTTCCCATACCCACTCCCCCACCTTCTCCCTCACCTAGTCTCATCTTTCACATGCCAGCTTGCACTCCCACGTTTCCCCATGTTCTTGTTTTAGCTTCTGCTCCCTTCCTTTCTCGCTCTGATGAAGGGTCTCTGTGCGAAACATCGACTATCCATTTCCCTCCAACGATGCTGCCTGACCTGCTGAATTCAGAATGAGCATGAGAAACAGCATCTGGTTTAAAATCACCAGCATGTGTCACGAAATTCGTTAACTTTGCAACAGCAGTACAATGCAATGCATGATCATATCAATAGGTTTCAATAGGGTACATTTAATGTATGAGAAATGTTTACAATATAGATCTTGAAATTCTTTTTCTTCGCAAGCTCCCACGAAAACAGAGGATAGCCCCAAAGAATGAATGACAGTTAAACGTTAGAACCCCAAAGCCCCCCAGCTCCCTCCTCCCATACAGATGCAGCAACAAGGCAACGACCCTCTCTACCCACCACCAGCCAAAAAAAAGCATTAGCAACCTCCACCGAACACTCAAGTATGCAGCAAAGCATCAATAAAGACCCAGACTTGCAGTACCCCAACCACTACTCATTTTAATTCGACATAATACAGGCTCTCTCTCTCTCTCTCTCTCCCTAATAAGGGAAAAAGAGGTATCCCCGTTGCATAGCAAGAGGGAGACACAACAAACAACTCATGGATTTATGATGCAACGCTTCTCTTGAGCTCTGCTCCCAGGGAATCCGTCCCTGAAAGGCTCAGGTCTCTGGGCACACAACTCACGGCAGCTAACCTGCCACTCCCAATGTTCCGTGTTTTCCCGTGACGCCTCAGTCAGGGGCTCTGTCCTTGAATCAGCTTATCTCCAGAGCTATGAAAATCCGGCACTCTTAAGGCGTGCTCGTCTTCCAGGTCGCGTCCTTGGCATGTCAAAAAGTGACCAGACATGAGGCCCTGAGAGCAGGTCCCATTCCCACAAAGAACTGCAGTCAGAGTTTAACTCCGAATCAGGGTCTTCAAAGGAATATTGAAAAGGGGAAAAAAGATATCAGTGATAGAAATAGAACTGTTTCTGAAGATGCAAGCAAAGGAGTTGCCATTTAGCGCCATCTTAAATTTGCCCCCCCACTGAAAGGCGAAAAATAACTGTGAATTATCGTTAAATTAAATAAGTTGTGCAAAAAATAGAAATAAGAAAATAGTGAGATTGTGTTCATGAGTTCAATGTCCATTCAGAAATCGGACAACAGAGGGAAAGAAGTTTTCCTGAATCACTAACTGTGTGCCTTCAGGCTTCTGTATCTCCCTCCTGATGGCAGCAATGAGAAGATCCTGGGTGGTCAGGACCTTTAACGA
The DNA here is from genome assembly GCF_963921235.1 of Mobula hypostoma. NCBI lineage: Eukaryota > Metazoa > Chordata > Chondrichthyes > Myliobatiformes > Myliobatidae > Mobula > Mobula hypostoma. Next base: position 4,605,160 of record NC_086103.1, read on the forward strand.
TGGATACCACCTTACTGTGGCACTGTTTCTTGAAGATAGTCTGAAGGTTAGTCCTCCAGCATTTTGTGTGTGACGCTTAAGATTTCCAGCATCTGCAGAACCTCTTGCATTGACTAAACTTCAAACTTACTTTAGAACTGAACAGCAGAGGAGCACGCCAATTGGCCCACTTTTTTTTACATCAAATGAAAACTTTTACATTTCTTTCTCCCCACAGCTGATTTTGCACCCCCCATTTTCATTCAACCATCAGTATTTGGGGAAGTTTCAGCTCTCCTCGGTTCAATGGGCACATTTCCCTTCCCTTTGGAGTCCAATCTCTTAGCCTCTGACAGATTCACTCAGTACTCAGTTGACAATCAACCGTTTTCTGTTCTGATTTCTGCTTATTAGCTCTCACCATGCTTTTTTTTTATTATTCACAAAAATTGTGTTAGTGAGCTGAATTGTATAAGCTTTAAAGACAAATCAATAACATTGGCATCTTCATCAGAGATGTCAAATAAAAGTGCCCATTCCCCTTTATGGTAGTGCCTATGGTATTTACTGCACTGTGCCATTGTGGGAAGGTAGGAGATGAAAAATCAATATTAGATTCTTTTTTCAGTCTCACTATGTATTTTTTTGTATTTCAGGGACCATTTAGTGGAGGAACAAAACACTGATTCAGGTCAATTAACCCAGGAATGAAAAGGAAGCATTGGATTCCAGCAGTCAGTCATCTAGCTACAGAAGCATTAAAAGCTGGATTGCATACAAAGATTTACTTTTCAATTCACTTTGTGTTGTTGTGTGTGTTTGACGATCATTGTGGGGAAAATTATGAAGCTGCTTATTGGTAAGGTCACGGAGGAATGTGCACAGAAACTGAAATCAAATTTAGCCAAGCACGTTCATTTAATACAGGCCTTGTCAATCAAGTCTATTGTTTTCCTCAGAATGTTCTCAGAGGAACAGGACAAGGCTATTCAGCCCTTCAATACTATTCCACCGTTGAAGACTTTGATAGAGTGGATGTGTTTCCTACAGTGGGGGAGTCTAAAACCAGAGGGCACAGCCTCAGCATAGAGGGTTATCCATTTAGAACAGAGATGAGAAGACATTTCTTAGCTGGAGAGTAGGTAGTTCTTTGCCAGAGGTGGCTGGGGAGGCCAAGACATTGGGTATATTTAAGGTAGGTGTTAATAGTTTCCTGATTTGTCAGGGCATGAAAGGATATGTGGAGAAGACAAGGGATTGGGGCTGAAAGGGAAGTGGATCAGCCAAGATGAAATGATGAAGTAGAGTCAATAGGCTAAACGGCCTAATTCTACTCCTATATATTATGGTCTTATGGTCAACACATGAGATAAAAGATGACTGACCTCGACCATATTTCTTCTTAACCCATCCTTGATCAGCATTCAATTCTAAATTCAAAGTTCAAAGTAAATCCCAGTTTTATGGACAATAGTCATTGACACAGGTTCTTCAAATGCACCGCTATAGTGGAAGACTGTTTGAAGCAGGTGGGTACCTCAGAGTGCTGACATGAGAGGTTAAAGTTGTCAGTGAACACACCAGCAGAGGTATGAACTCTGACTGATTAGCACAGATCTTCAGTAGTCGGCCAGGTATACCGTCTGGGCCAAGTACTTTCCATGGATTCACTCCCTTGAAAGACGCTCTCACGTCAGCCTCAGAGACTGAAATCATGGGGCTGTTGGAGCTGCGGAAGTTTGGGAAGGCACCTCTGTGTTTTGTTGGTCAAAACTAACATAAAGGATATTCAACTCTTCTGGGAGCTGAGTCTTGATGCCACACTTGTTGCTTGGTTTTGCATTTTTTAGGACTTGATAGCATTCAAGCCCTCCCACAGCTGTTGAGCATCCTTGTGTGTTTCAAGTTTGATCCGGAATTGCCACTTCACCTGTGAGATGACTTTCTGGAGTTCATACCTGGACCTTTTGTACTTTCCTGCATCACCAGAACTGAACACCTCCTATCTAGCCCTCAGCAGAACCTCTCGTTTCATCCAGAACTTCTGGTTGGGGAAGACACTGAAGTACTTTATATACTCATCCACAAGTCTCCTTAAGATGTCCATGACAACTGTGGCATATTAATTCAGGTCCTCTGATGTGTCTTTGAGCATGGCCCAGTGCACCAACTTAAAGCCATCCCATAACTGCTGTTCTGCGTCTTCTTTGTTGTCTTTACATCTGGTAACTTGCTCATTAACATCTGCCTGTATGCAAGTAGGAACAGGACAGCCAGCTGATCAGCTTTCTAACAGCTATTGTTCTTGAACTAGTTGGCTTGCCAGGCCTCTTAAAAATTAACCACTGTTGTATGGGTTAGGGTTATATCCATTCCAAACCAATATCCAGTGTTCGTCCTTTCCTACAGGGATAGAAACAGTCCCTTTAGCCCAATTCATCTCTGCTGTTCATAATGTCCAGCATCCTACGAGGTTTACTTAAAGAAAAAGATTAGCTTTCTTTGGCAGATGTACACCGAAACACTGAAACACACAGCGAAATGCAACATTTGCGTCAACAACCAACACAGTCTGAGGACATGCTGGGGGCAGCCCACAAGCATCACCATGTTTCCGGCGCCAACATATCATGCCCACAACTTACTAACGTTAACTGATAAATCCTTGGAATATGGGAGGAAACCGGAGCAACCAGAGGAAAGACACTTGATCACAGACAGCGGTGGGAATCAACTCCTGTTGAGTGATCGGGGCCACTGTAAATCAATCGCGCTGACCGCTACGCTATTGTGTCACCACAAGCCAGATGTTTTATCTTTACAAATAATAGTAGTTCTGTAATTGCCAATATTGAATGTTTTGTTGTTTTTCAAGTTTATTTAATTACTTAATTAAAATTTCCCCATGGAGAATGGCTGAGATTCGAACATATGTCTCCAGATCATTAGTGAACGCCTCTGACTTTGCAGCCCAGCAAATGAATTGCTGCGCTGCTGCACCAAACATCTTGATATATTGAAAGGTCAAGGATGAAGCACTTTTTTCTAAATCTGTGAAGTGACTTTACACGACACATTACGTATAGTTCTGGACACCAAAGGACCCTTGCATGAACGAGCAAGTACAAACAAGAAAAAAAGGGCAGTAGCAATGCTAGGTGTAAGTGCTGTATTATGAGAAGCATTCGTGCATGTTTCCACATGGGAAGCGATGGCTCAGAAGTGATGTAAGTGTCATTTAAAGAACCTGATAAAGCAGAACATCATCAGCCGTTTCGTCTTGCCTTGAAGATTCAAATTGCAGTTCATCATCTTGGAGAGGGGGCTGGTGAGTGAAGACAAATTCACTTAGGGCGCAGTGGTTAGCGCAATGCTATTACAGCTCAGGACATTGGAGAATGGAGTTCAATTCTGGTGTCCTCTGTTAGATGTTTGGATGTTCTACCCGTGATCGCATAGGTTCTTTAGCCGGAGGGTGGTGAATTGGTGAAATTCATTGCCAGGGATGGTTGTGGAGGCAAGTATTTAGGTATATTTAGAACCATAGAACCATAGAACACTACAGCACATTAAACAGGCCATTTGGCCCTTCTAGTCTGTGCCAAAACTTTATTCCGTTAGTCTGATTGACCTGCACCCAGTTCATAACCCTCCAGATCTCTCCCTTCCATGTATCTATCCAATTTATTCTTAAAACCTAAGAGTGAGCCTGCACTTACCACGTCAGATGGCAGCTTGTTCCACACTCTCACCACTCTCTGAGTGAAGAAGCTCCCCCTAATATTCCCCCTAAACCTTTCCCCTTTCACCCTAAAGCCATGTCCTCTCGTATTTATCTCTCCTAATCTAAGTGGAAAGAGCCTACTTGCATTTATTCTGCCTATACCCCTCATAATTTTGTAAACCTCTATCAAATCCCCCCTCATTCTTCTACGCTCCAAGGAATAAAGTCCTAACCTGTTCAACCTTTCCCTATAACTCAACTCCTGAAGACCCGGCAACATCCTAGTAAATCTTCTCTGCACTCTTTCAATCTTACTGATATCCTTCCTATAGTTAGATGACCAGAACTGCACACAATGACTGAGGTTGATATGTTCTTTATTAGCAGGGGCGCCAAAGATTACAGGGAGAAGGCAGGAGAATTGGGTTGATAGGGATAATAAATAAGCCATGATGGAATGGCAGAGCAAATTTGATGGGCTAGATGGCCTAGTTCTGCTTCTATGTTTTATGGTCTTATGGTATTATGGTTTCCGACGCGCCTAGGCAAGACTTAAGTATCAACAGTACTCTCAGTGGATACAATTAAATATTCCTGTTTCAGCCTGATACAGCTAAAAGGCACAACTGCTTCCAAGGTCAGTACAGTCAGCAAATATGCCTTAATGCATTTAAATGAACTATCGCTGCTTAAAACTGATGGAAACAACACTGATTTTGGTCGGAAGCGCCCACGTAGGATACTTCAGAGGAAGCGCTGGAGCAGAGCGGCGTTACAAGTGCGTTTAAGGAAACAGGGTCGTAAACTCCCCATACCAACTATCTTGCTGGCAAACATGCAGTCTCTGGTGAATAAAATCCATGATCTCAGATCTAGGGTGCTGAATCAGAGGGACATTAGGACCGCGTGGGTCCTTTGTTTCATGGAATCCTGGTTAACCCTTTCCATACCGGCTGCAGCGATTCAGATCGATGAGTTCACCATATACCATCAGACTAATCTATAGAGTCTCTCAAAAGCAGAGGTGGAGGAGTATGCCTCATGATCAACTCTTCTTGGTGCACAAATATATCAGTGCTGTCCCAGTTCTGCTCACCAGACCTGGAATATCTGGCAGTTAAGTGACATCCTTTATACCTACCATGGGAGTTCTCTGGGGTCATTTTGGTAGCAGTATACGTTCCACCTCAGGCCAATGTCAAGCAGGCTTTAGGTGATCTGAGCAATAGGATCAACAAGCATGAAACAGCGCACCCTAATGCCTTCACCATTGTTTTAGGAGATGTTAACCAGGTCAGTTTGAAAAAAATCACTAAGCAATTACCATCAACAGATACCAGAGGAAACAACACACAGGACCATTGCTACACTGCCATCAAGAATGCCTACCATGCTATTCCACGCCCTCACTTCGGAAAGTCTGATCACCTGGCTGTACTTCTACTCCCTGAGTATAGGCAGAGACTGAAGACTGCAGCACCAGTAGTGAGGACCAAGAAAATATGGACAAGGGAAGCACAGGAGCGCCTGCAAGACTGCTTTGAATCGGTGGACTGGACTGTATTCAGGGATTCATCTTTGAACCTGGATGAGTATGCTGCAGTTTTTACCAACTTCATTAAAATCTGTGTGGATGAGTGTGTGCCTACAAAGACTTACGGTACATTCCCAGACCAAAAACCATGGATGAACCAGGAGATACGTCGTCTGCTGAAGGCTAATCTGTGGCATTCAAGTCTGGCAACCCAGGCCTGTACCAGAAAACCTGGTATGATTTGTGGAGGGCTACTTCAAGGGCGAAGAGACAATTTTGAACGAGGTTGGAGGTGACATTGGATGCACGGCAACTCTGTCAGGGTTTGCAAAACACTACTTCCTACAAAGTGAAACCCAATAGCATGAATGGCAGCGATGCTTCGCTACCAGATGAGCTCAATACCTTCTATGCTCGCTTTGAAAGGGAGAACACAACTATCGCTGTGAAGATCCCTGCTGCACCTGATGCCCCTGTGATCTCTGTCTCAGAGGCCAATGTTAGACTATCTTTAAAGAGAATAAACTCTCACAAGGCGGAAGGTCCTGATGGAGTACCTGGTAAGGCTCTGAAAACCTATGCCAACCAACTAACGGGAGTATTCAAGGACATTTTCAATATCTCACTGCTACAGGTGGAAGTTCCCACTTGCTTCAAAAAGGCAACAATTATACCAGTGCTTAAGAAGAATAACGTGAACTGCCTTAATGACCATCGCCTGGTAGCACTCACATCTACAGTGATGAAATGCTTTGAGAGGTTGGTCATGACTACACTGAACTCCTGCCTCAGCAAGGACCTAGACCCATTGTAATTTGCCTATCGCCACAGTAGGTCAATGGCAGATGCAATATCAATGGCTCTCCACAAGGCTTTAGACCACCTGGACAACACAAACACCTATGTCAGGATGCTGTTCATCAACAATAGCTCAACATTTAATACCAACATTCCCACAATCCTGATTGAGAAGTTGCAGAACCTGGGCCTCTGTACTTCCCTCTGCAACTGGATCCTTGACTTCCTAACCGGAAAACCACAGTCTGTGCAGTTTGGTGATAACATATCCTCCTTGCTGAAGATCAACACTGACGCACCTCAACGGTATGTGCTTAGCCCACTGCTCTATTCTCTGTATACACATGACTGTGTGGCTAAGCATAGCTCAAATACCATCTATAAATTTTCTGATGATACATCCATTGTTGGTAGAATCTCAGGTGGTGACGAGGGGGCGTACAGAAGTGAGATATGCCACGGCAGCAACTACCTGACCCTCAACGTCAGGAAGATGAAAGAGCTGATTGTGGACGTCAGGAAGGGTAAGATGAAGGAACACATACCAATCCTCATAGAGGGATCAGAAGTGGAGAGAGTGAGCATCTTCAAGTTCCTGGGTGTCAAGATCTCTGAGGATCTAACCTGGTCCCAACATATCGATGTAGTTACAAAGAAGGCAAAACGGCGGCTATACTTCATTAGGAGTTTGAAGGGATTTGGCATGTCAACAAATACACTCAAAAACTTCAATAGATGTACCATGGAGAGCAATCTGACAGGCTGCATCAGGGTCTGGTATGATGGGGGCTGGGGGTGCACAGGACCGAAAGAAGCTGCAGAGGGTTGTAAATCTAGTCAGCTCCACCTTGGGTACTAGCCTACAAAGTACCCAGGACATCTTCAGGGAACAGTGTCTCAGAAAGGCAGCGTCCATTATTGAGGACCTCCAGCACCCAGGGCATGCCCTTTCCTCACTGTTACCATCAGGTAGGAGATGCAGAAGCCTGAAGGCACACACTCAGCGATTCAGGAACAACTTCTTCCCCTTCGCCATCCAATTCCTAAATGGACATTGAACCCTTGGACACTACCTCACTTTTTATAATATACAGTATTTCTGTTTTTTGCACGTTTTTTAATCTGTTCAATATACACATACTGTAATTGATTTACTTATTTATTTATCATTATTATTATTTTTATTTTATTTATTATTATTTTTTCTCTTCTCTACGATGCATTGCATTGAAGTGCTGCTGCTAAGTTAACAAATTTGACGTCACACGCCGGTGATAATAAACCTGATTCTGACCCTGCTCTGGTTTCCTCCCGCACTCCAAGTACCTACCGGTTGGTAGGTTAATAGGTCATTGTCAATTGTCCTGTGATTAGGCTAGTGTTAAGCAGATGGCTTGCTGGGTGGGGTGGCTCATTGGGCTGGAAGGACCTGTTCTGCACTGTATCTTTAAGTAAATAAATAAACTTCACAACAAATCTGCAGGAACATAATTCCTGAGAGTTAGTGGTGTATGTATGCAATGGTCTCCCAAGGGAGGTGATAGGAGCAGGATCCATTGATTTATTAAAATTCAATTTAGATGGATTTCTTTCAGAAAATAGTATTTTGGGTAATGCAATGTGAGTAATCTGAGACATGAAATATGTTAAGCGCTGTACATTTGAAAGAAACGGGTGTCTTTGAACTCGAGGGGCTGCATCACTGCTGTGATCTGCTTGCCTCATGTCTGCGTCTGCTGTGAACTAACTGATAGAGATTGATAGGTCCGAACAGCCAACAACTTCATTATCCTTTCGTCATGCGATTACCAGGATTACTGAAAACAATCCAGATGGACCTTGGACCTTGTTTTGTCTGCCAGTTCCCATTCTACTGCTCTCAGTGTACTGCTTGGTGTATAACAAGTGTATCTGATAGAGGTTTATAAGATTATGAGAGGCATCGGTGGATTAGACAGACAGTAAATTTTTCCCGGGGTTGAAATGTCTAATACTGGGGGGCATACGTTTCAGGTGAGAGGGGTAGGTACCTGGAATACACTGTCTGGGGTGGAGGAAGAGACAGAAACATTAGGGATTTGTAAAGGATGTGTAGAAAGGTACATGAATGTGAGGAAAACGGAAGGATATTGACATCGGGTAGGCAGAAGAGATTAGTTAACCATTGGATTTGGTGACATGCCAAATCTACGCTAACTTTTCAGAAAGTAGAACTGCAGTCATGCTTTGGGTCAGAGATGTAGAGGGACAACAACTTTAAATTCCTTGGTCTTATCATTCCATTACAAAGAAGACACAGTAGCACCTCTAGTGTCTTAGAAGTTTGTGAAGATTCAACATGTCATCAAAAACTTTGACAAGCTTCTTTCTATAGATGTGTGGTGGTGAGTATACTTAATGTTGGTTGTGTCACTGACTGCTATGGAAACACCAATGCTCTACAATGGAAAAGCCTACAGAAAGTAATGGTCCATCATGGATAAAGCCCTCTCCACCACTGGACCACTGCCGCAGGAAAACAGCATCCATCATCCAAACCATGCTCTCTTCTTGCTGCTGCCATCAGGAAAGAGGTACAGGAGACCCAGGACCCACACCACCAGGTTCAGGAACAGCCTTAACCACCAGGTTTTTGAACCAAAGGAGATAATTTCCTCAACTACACTTGCCTCATCACTGAATGATTCCCATAACCAAAGACACACTTCCATAGACTCCACAACTCATGTTTATGATATTTATTTATTCTTATTATTAAATAAGTGGGTAACAGTCAGGAGAGGGAAGTGGCAGATGGAGTTCAACCCAGATAAGTGTGAGGTGGTTCATTTTGCTAGGTCAAATATGATGGCAGAATATAGTATTAATGGTAAGACTCCTGGCACTGTGAAGGATCAGAGGGATCTTGGAGTCTGAGTCCATAGGACACTCAAAGCTGCTGTGCGGGTTGACTGCGTGGTTGAGAAGGCATATGGTGTATTGGCCTTCATCAACCGTGGGATGGAGTTCAAGAGCCAAGAGGTAATGTTACACCCTATATAGGACACTGGTCAGACCCCACTGTGTTGAGTTCTGGCCACCTCACTACAGGAAGGATGTGGAAACTATAGAAAGGGTGCAGAGGAGATTTACAAGGATGTTGCCTGGATTGGGGAACATGCCTTATGAGAATAGGTTGAGTCAACTTGGCCTTTTCTCCTTGGAGTGATGGAGGATGAGAGGTGATCTGATGGAGGTGTATAAGATGATGAGAGGCATTGATCGTGTGGATAGCCAGAGGCTTTTTCCCAGGGCTGAAATGGTTAACAGGAGAGGACACAGATTTAAGGTGCTTGGAAGTAGGTACAGAGGAGATGTCAGGGGTAAGTTTTTTACGCAGAGAGTGGTGAGTGCATGGAATGGGCTGCCAGCGACAGTGGTGAAGGCGGATACAATTGGGTCTTTTAAGAGACTTTTGGATAGGTACATAGAGCTTAAAAATATAGAGGGCTATGGGTAAGCCGAGTAACTTCTAATGTAGGGGCATGTTCGGCACAGATGATGACTATGATTGCCTACGTCATTCGAGATGGCACATAAAAAACAAACACACTGTGAAAAAACAAACAAGAGAAAATCTGCGGATGCTGGAAATCCAAACACACACAAAATGCTGGAGGAACTTAGTAGGCCAGGCAGCATCTCAGCCCGAAACGTCGACTGCACTTTTTTCCATGGATGCTGCCTGGCCTGCTGAGTTCCTTCAGCATTTTGTGGTGATTTTGTGAAAAAATTTGCTTTGCATATCACCCTTACATTGAATATAGAACTTTACAGCACAGTAGAATACCTTTGGCTCACAATGTGGTGCCAACTAGCATAGTAGTTAGCACCATGCTTTATAGCACCAGTGACCCTGGTTCATTTCCTCCTGCTGTCTGTAAGGAGTTTGTATGTTCTGCCTGTAACCGCATGGATTTTCTCCTGGCACTCTGGTCTCTTCCCACAGTCCAAAGACCTACCGGTTATTAGATAAATTGGTCATTGTAGATCAGGAGTTGCCTGGGCGGTGCGGCTTAAAGGGCTAGAAGGGTCGGTTCCATGGTGTATCTCAATAAATAATAAATAAAAATAAATATATCTTTACTCTAAGATCAATTAAACCCTTCCCTCCTACATAACCCTCCATTTTTCTATCATCCATGTGCCTTTCTGAGACTCCTGACGTATCTGCCTCTACCATCACCCCTGGCAGCGTGTTACTTGCTCCCACCAATCTCTGCATCGAGACTGAATATATCAATATAGTGCAAAGAGAAAAGCAATAACCCAGTGCAGGATATTGTGTTATGGCAACAGTGACCGGGAAAGTGTTGTGCAGATAGTCAGTTAGGTATAAGGGCCATGAATGGGAGATTGGATCATTACCCAGTTCATTGAGGTAGAATAAGGTAAAACAATAACTGAAGGGTGCAGATGAGATTTACAAGGATGTTGACTGGATTGGGGAGCATGCCTTGTGAAAATAGAGGCTTTTTCCCAAGGTTGAAATGGCTAGCACAAGAGGGCATAGTTTTAAGGTGCTTGGAAGTAGGTACAGAGGAGATGTCAGGGGTAAGTTTTTTATGCAGAGAGAGATGAGGGCATGGAATGGGCTGCTGGCGATGGTAGTGGAGGCGGATACAATAGGTTCTTTTAAGGGGACTCCTGTTTAGGTACATGGAGCTTAGAAAAATAGAGGGCTATGGCTAACTCAAGGGAATTTCTAAAGTAAGTACATGTTTGGCACAGCGTTGTAGGTTTTCTATGTTTCTATTATTTTGTTTTCTTTTTCTCTATTGTATTTGCATAGTTTGTTGTCTTTTGCACATTGGTCATCTGACTTTGTTGTGTGCAGTTTTCATTGGTTCTTTTGTATGGCTTTGCATTTACTGCGAATGCCCATTCAGGGTAGTATATGGTGACATTTGTGTACTTTGATAATAAGTGTACTTTGAACTTTGAACTTTACACTTCTTTGTGATGGCAGCTGGTCCTACAACAGATCCTCTGATATGATAATGCCAAGTAATTTATATTTACTAACGGTAGAAAGCAGAGCAGTGGATGTAGTAGATATGGATTTCAGTAAGGCTTTTGATAAGGTTCCTCATGCAAGGCTCCTTCAGAAAGTAAGGAGGCATGGGATCCAAGGAGACCTTGCTTTGAGGATCCATAATTGGCTTGCCCACAGAAGGCAAAGGATGGTTGTAGATGGTTCATATTCTGCATGGAGGTTAGTGACCAGTGGTGTTCTGCAGGGATCTGTTCTGGGACTCCTCCTCTTTGTGATTTTTATAAATGACCTCGATGAAAATGTAGAAAGGTGGGTTAGTAAGTTTTCTGATGACACAAAGGTTGGGGGTGTTGTGGATAGTCTAGAGAATTGTCAGAGGTTACAGCGGGACATCAATAGGATGCAGAACTGGGCTGAGGAGTAGCAGATGGATTTCAACCCAGATAAATGTGAAGTGTTTCATTTTGGTAGGTCCAATTTGAAGAATATAATACAAATGGTAAGACTCTTGGCAACGTGGAGAATCTGAGAGAACTTGGCGTCTGTGTCAATCGGACACTCAAGGCTGCTGCACAGGTTGACATTTTTGTTAGGAAGGCTTATGGTGTGTTGGCATTCATCAACCATGGGATTGAGTTCAAGAGCCGTGAGGTAATGTTACAGCTGTATAAGACCTTGGTCTGATCCCACTTGGAGTACTGTGTTCAGTTCTGGTCACATCACTACAGGAGTGATAGAGAGAGTGCAGAGGAGATTTACAAGGATGTTGCCTGGATTGGAGGGTGTACCTTATGAAAATAGGTTGAGTGAACTTGGCCTTTTCTCCTTGGAGCGACGGAGGGTGAGAGGTGACCTGATAGAGGTGTATAAGATGATGAGGAGCATTGTTCGTGTGAGTATCCAAAGGCTTTTTCCCAGGACTGAAATGGTTACCATGAGGGGACACAGTTTTAACGTGCTTGGAAATAGGTACGGAGGGGATGTCAGGGGTAAGTTTTTCACACAGAGTGGTGGGTGCATGGAATGCACTGCTAGGGCGGTGGTGGAAGCGGATACAATAGGGTCTTTTAAGAGCCTCTTAAATAGGTACATGGAGCTCAGAAAAATAAGGGACTATGTACTAACGAAATTCTAGGCAGACTCTAAGGTAGGATACATGGTCGGCACAACATTGTGGGCCTAAGAACTTGTAATGTACTGTAAATTTCTATGTTCTATGTTTTATGTTGACCCTCTGCACCTCTAATCCCTGAATAAGGACTGGCCCATGGACCTCTGGCTTCTTACATCTGTAGTCAATAATCAGCCTATGGGTTTTGCTGATGTTGAGTGAGAAGTTATTGTGGTTTTCAATCTACCTTCTGTATGCCAATTCATCACCACCTTTGAACTGACCAACAACAGTGCTGTCATCACCAAGTCTATGTATGGCATTAGAGCTGTACTTAGCCACACAATCATAGGTATAAAGTGGGTAAAGCAGGGGGCTAAGCATACAGCCTTGTGTTGCACATGTGTTGATTGTGATTTTGGAGGAGATGTTGCTGGCAATCTGCACTAACTGGCAAGTGAGGAAATCAACAATCTAGTTGCACAGGGAGGAATATACCCATATAGCTCTCTGTAACCTAATACAAACTTGATTTGATTTCCAGTTTTCCAGAGTTGAAATGAAATCTTATTATCCTGAATTTGCTTCTCACTCACAGATGCTGCCTTTTCACAATTTGCATTGACTTTCATTCCATGAGACTATAATTCATCAGAGCAGATTTCGACCATTCAGCCCATTGAGTATGATGAGTATGATCATAATGGTTGATTATTATCGCCTCTCAATCCCATTATCCTGCATTCTTCCTGTAGCCTTTGATTTTCTGATTAATCAAGAAGCTTTCAATATATTGAACCTAATGACATGGCCTTCACGTCCATCTATGGCAATGAATTCCACAGATTCTCCTCCCTCTGGCTACAGATATTCCTCGTCATCTCTGCTCTCAAGTGACAACCTTTCCTACTGCAGAAAACATCCTCTCACATTCACTCTTTCAATATATGGTAGGTTCCTATGAAATCTCCCCTCATTCTTCTAACCTCTGCAAGCACAGGCCCAGAGCCATCATACGCTCCTCATACATTAACATTTTCATTCCCAGGATCATTCTTGTGAACCTCCTCAGGACCCTTTCTGATGCCAGCACATCTTCTCTGGTCATCACCCTCACCATCATGTGCCATGCCATTTGATGTGGGCAATGTCCCTGATTGTTCTTGGAAAATTTGTCTACAGAAGTGGTTTGCCCTTGCCTTCTTCCGGGCAGTGTCTTTACAAGAAGTGTGACCCCAGCCATTATCAATAGCCTTCAGACATTCTTAGATAAGGGGCCAAAACTGCTCACAATACTTCAAATGGTGGCCAGACCAGTGCCTTATAAAGCCTATTCCAAATCCAATTATACTGTTTAACAAACATAACAGTCATATAAAATAAAATCAGACAGTAAACACTTGGAGATTTGACAAGATGGAAAAATTGGAACCACTCATCTGGTCAGCTGGCATCTGGAGAGAGACAATTCACATTTCAGTTCTGTCTCTTTATCAGAGTGGAACAAGAGGAAAGGTTTTCAACTAGTGTAGTAGAAATGCAAATAGGAATTAAAATGGTGCCATGTTAATAGGCGAGAGAGACTTGGAAACATAAATTATTGAAGACAGAAGCAGATGTTAATAAGACTGCTTCAAAAGGCCAACACAAACCTAATCCTAATTGAGTAGGAAATGGAAGAAGAAGCAGGCTATGCAGGTACTTCAGTCTGATCTGTTATTCAGTGAGATTATGGAGAATCTGATTACTTGCAGCAAATCACAAACATAAGAAAGTCTGACAATGCTGGAAATCCAGAACAACACACAAAAATGCTTGAGGAACTCAGCAAGTCAAACAGCACCTCTGGAAGGGAATGGGGTGTATGGGGTGTCAGGGAGGGGTAGCACCTCTGGTGGGGGAACATGTCGTGTCCTTTTCAAGGCAGTTAGTCCACCTTTGGTCCCCACCTGGCACTCAGCTCTCACCTGTGGCTCCCCGTAGCTGTTTGCATGCGACAGCGGCCACACCCCGGGCAACGGCTTCAACAAGCCGGCTAAACCAGGTGAGGGTAGCTGATGGGTCTCAAACCCTCGGTGAGATAGGGAGTTGTCTATCCCAGCATGTGAAGACAAACTCCGGCGGATTGAATGGACGAGACCAATGAAAGTCCAACGGTCAAAAAGGCGATCTCTGCAAGTGTCGTGGAATGTATAGAGCATGACAAGATACAGAAAACGTCCTGGTCATCCACTGCGCCCGGTCACGCCTCCAGCCATCTCGACTCTTGTCTTGCCACTGGATCCAGATGGGAATTAGGAAGAGAGAGTGAGGCTGACGCTGCACAACTCTCCCTCACTTAAATCCAAAACAAGTAGTACTAGTCTCGACACAATCAGACTGGCTGGTGGTGCAGTGACATCAGCGCCGGAATCCGGGAGCAAAGGTTCCAAGTTCGAATCCAGTCGGGCCTCTCCTGGGCACACTTTCCATCCTTGCCGGGTTGAGTGTCAAGCTAGCAACTCGACCTCTTATAAAGTGCTATTGGTTTCAAGGTCTTCGTCAATGACGATGGACAAGCCTTATGGAAGGGAATAAACAGTTGACGTTTCAGGCCAAGATCCTTCTTCAGGACTGGAAAGGAAGGGGGAAGATGTCAGAATAAGGTGGTGGAGGGGGGTGGGGGAGGGAGGGAAGACAGGTAGAAGGTGATAGATAAAGCCAGGCAGATGCGAAAGATAAAAGGCTGGAGAGGAAGGAATCTAATAGGAGACGAGAGTGGACTATAGGAGAAAGGGAAAGGTGGGGGGACAGTGGGGGGGGGCAGTGATAGGCAGGTGAGAAGAGGTAAGAGGCAAGAAGAAGTGGGGGGGAGCTTTTGTAATAAAATTATCAGAAAGTGATAGGTAGGTAAAAATGTTTTACTGCCTATCACCTTCCTTGGTCCCCTTCTCCTTCCTTTTCACTATGGTTCACTTTCCTCTCCTGTGACATTCCCTCCTCTCCAGCCCTTCACCTTTCACACCCACCCGACTTCACCTATCACCTTCTCCCTATTCTCCTTCCCCCCACCATCATTTCATCCTGGCATCTTCCCCCTTCATCAGGACCTGAAGAAAGGTCTCAACCTAAAACGTAAATTGTTCGTTCATTTTCATGGGTGCTGCCTGACCTGCTGAGTTCCTCCAGCATTTTTGTTTGTGTTGATCATTTGCAGTCTAAAGATAAGATTTACCTATTTAGGACAGAAATTATGACTTGTTTCTACAACTGCTCTGCCAAAAACTGCAACAGTATGCAGAGAATTGTGAATGCAGCCCAGTTCATCATGCAAACCACTCCTCCCTCCATTGACTCTGTCCACAATTCCCTCTGCTTTGGGAAAAGTCAACTCATGTCATTCCTTCTTCTCTCCTTTCCCAGCAGGCAAAAGATATAAAATCCTGAGACCACAAGACACAAGGGCAAATTCCATCCCACTGATTCTTGAATAGATCTCTCAGCTGCTTCATCATGCCCCATGCACTCATTTGACTACCTGCATTGAACCCTCCCTGTAACCGTAACAATATATTCTGCATTCTTTCATTTTTATTACATTGATGTACTGCCTACATAAAATAGTACAGCACAGTGCAGGCAGATCCTTTGGCCCATAACGTTATGCTGACCCTTTAAAAACCATCCAAGATCAATCTAACCCTTTCCTCCCACACGGCCCTCCATTTTCCTTTCACCCGGGTGCCTATCTAACAGGCTTCTAAATGTCCCCGATATATCTGTCCCTACCACCACCCCTTGCAGCGCGTTCCACACAACCACCACTCTCTGTGTAAAAACACCTACCTCCGACATCCAGAATGTACTTCCCACCCAGTACCCAGCAGATGTACCGCCGAGGGCATTCCAAATACTCACGTCACCAGCTGGTAAGGAGAGGCCACTGCGCCAGATATGAAAAAGCTCCAGAGGGTTGCAGTCTGAGGCAGCTCCATCCTGGGCAATTGCCTCCCAAGAATTGAGGACATCTTCAAAGTGTGATGCCTTAGAAATGAGGCATCCATCACTAAGGATCCCCATCACCCAGGACATGCCCTCTTCTCATTGCTATCATCTGGGAGAAGGTAAAGGAGTCTGAAGATACACACTTAACATTTTAGGAAAAGCTTCTTCCCCTGTGCCATCACATTTTTTGGATGTATAATGGAACAACATGAACACTACCTCACTATTTTTTGCTCTCTTTTAATACATTAGTTGATGTTGTTGAGGTCTCCGTCGGTCAGGGTGGATGGACAACGGATGTTGCGTCCTAGCTGTGTAGATACGTAAGCCTGGGCAGTACAATATGGGGAGCAAGCTTCCCCTCTCCATGCACCTGATGAACCCAGGTGGTGTGATTTTTATATATAGATTCATATATCTCTCTGTAATGTATTGTAATTGATAGTTTTTTATGTATTGCACTGTATTGCTGCCACAAAGCAACAAATTTCACGACATATGCTAGTGGCATTAAACCTGATTCAGACTCTGATGAGGAGACTTATTGGTGAAACCAAATGATTTTAGCAAGTCGGCCTTTGGGAAATTTTAATTGTGAATTGTGGCTGATCTGAATTACTAGAAATACAGTCTCCCTTTGTATGTTATGATTCATAAGAGGGAACTTGCCTTTTTTGAGTGATGTATGAAAGACTGAGCTGTAGTTAAGCTAATCTACATTTGCTAATAAAATTAATTAGCATTAAAAACCATATTTTGAACAATGGCTCTAATCTCAACATCTGAAAGGATGATGAAAGATTTGAATTTGATTATAATTTTAGGTTTAATATCTATTTATACAAATGTCATTGTTATAACATATTAACAATTTGTGCACAACAGCATGACGAATGTATTCCAAATATAAGCATGATATTTGGCAACGTTTATGCATATCATTGAATTTCCTTAATTTGAATTTTTAATTTGGTCAATTAGCATATGTTGTAAATGCCTTATCCAATTGTAAGGTCAAAGTTCTGCCTACTCAGCGTAAAACATTTTATACAGTTAAGTAGAGCAAATATGTTCGCTTAACACCAGCAGTTTGGTTAGTAATACTTAGAAGTTTGTGGGTTCACATTTCATGTGAGATCCCGAGAGGTCCTGGCAGTCATAGTATCAGAGAAAAGTACAGCAGAGAAATGGCACTTCAGCCCGTCTAGTCCATGCTGAACCATTTAAACTTTATACTCCCATCAACCTACATTGGGACCATTGCTCTCCATCCCACTACCATCCATGTACATATTCAAACTTCTCTTAAACATTGAAATTGAGCTGGCCTTCACCACTTGTGCTGGAAGCTCTTTCCACACTCTCATTACCCTCTGAGCGAAGAAGTTTTCCCTCATGTTGCCCTTAAACTTTATACTTTATTATACTTCATACTTTATAATTTACTGTCGCCAAGCAATTGATGCTAGAACATACAATCATCACAGCGATATTTGGTTCTGCGCTTCCCGCTCCCTGGAGTACAAATCAATATTAAATATTAAACATTTAAATTATAAATCATAAATAGAAAATAGAAAATGGAAAGTAGCGTAGTGCAAAAAAACCGAGAGGCAGGTCCGGATATTTGGAGGGTACGGCCCAGATCCGGGTCAGGATCCGTTCAGCAGTCTTATCACAGTTGGAAAGAAGCTGTTCCCAAACCTGGCCGTACAAGTCTTCAAGCTCCTGAGCCTTCTCCCGGAGGGAAGAGGGACGAAAAGTGTATTAGCTGGGTGGGTCGTGTCCTTGATTATCCTGGCAGCACTGCTCCGACAGTGTACGGTGTAAAGTGAGTCCAAGGACGGAAGATTGGTTCGTGTGATGTCCTGCGCCGTGTTCACGATGTTCTGCAGCTTCTTTCGGTCTTGGACAGGACAACTTCCATACCAGGTTGTGATGCACCCAAGAAGAATGCGTTCTATGGTGCATCTATAAAAATTAGTGAGGGTTTTAGGGGGCAGGCCAAATTTCTTTAGTTTTCTCAGGAAGTAAAGGCGCTGGTGGGCCTTTATTTTTCACCTTTCACCCTTAACCCATGATCTCTTGTAGTAGTCTCACCCAACCTCAGTGGGAAAAAACCTGGTTGCATTTACATTACCTATTCCTCTCATAATTTAATATATCTCTATCAAATCTCCTGTTAATCTATGTTTCAGGGAATAAGGTCTTAACCTATGTAACCTTTCCTTATAACTCAGATCCTCCAGACTCGGAAACATCCTTGTAAATATTCTCTGAACTCTTTCAACCTTATTTACATCTTTCCAGTAGGTAGATGACAATACTCCAAATTAGGCCTCACCAATATAACATCTCACCTAGAGGTTATTGTTTCCTGTAGAGGAATCTAAAACCAGGGTCTTTTTACAAACATGTGGCTGACAGTTCTGAATCCTTGAACCTTTTTTATCAGTAGGGCTGGAAGTAAAGCCTTTGAATATTTTGTAAGAAAGAGGTAGATAGATTCTTCATAAAGAAGAGGGTGGGTGTATGGAACAGTTATTATCCTTCAACAATCAGATTCCTCAACCAGCATGGATAACTTCATTCAACTCAATACTAAGCTGATTTCCACAACTTACAGACTCACTTTCAAGGATTCTATAACTCACGTTCTTGGTATTATTTATTTACTTATTCTTTTGTCTTCTTTTATACATTGGTTGCTTGTCTTTGTTTGTGTGTAATTTTTCAATGATTCTATTGTATTTATTTATTTTGCTGTGAATGCAGGTGGCCAAATGGTTAAGGCATTGGACTAGTGACCTGAAGGTCGTGAGTTCGAGCCCCAGCCGAGGGAACGTGTTGTGTCCTCAAGCAAGGCACTTAATCACACATTGCTCTGCGATGACACTGGTGCCAAGCTATATGGGTCCTAATGCCCTTCCCTTGGACAACATTGGTGTAGTGGAGAGGGGAGATTTGCAGCATGGGCAACTGCTGGTCATCCATACAACCTTGCCCAGGCCTGCGCCCTGGAGAGTGAAGACTTTCCAGGCATAGATCCATGGTCTCGCAAGACTAATGGATGCCTTTTCATGGTAGTATGTGTCGACATAAGTGTACTTTGATAATGAATTTATTTTGAACTTTGAACTCGGAACATTCAGAGTTGATGTTACATTTTAGGGAAATATCATCTCCTGCATCTACCCTTTGGGATTTCTTCAGCATCAGAGGTATTCCAGAGATCCGTGGCACAAATGATTGAAGACCTGGATGGGGTGGTCAACATCATTGATGATTTGCTGATATGGGGTGACACAATTGAAGAACATGATCAGAGACAGAAGAAGCTCCTGGAGAGAGCACGTGAGTACAACCTAAAACTGAACAAAAGTAAATGTAAGATCAGAACCACAGAGATCAAATACATAGGTCATGTACTCAGTGCTGATGGGCTAAAACCAGATGATGAAAATGTCAGAAAACAGAGAGGAGACACTTGGCAACCAGCTGTGGTTGTGAACAGACATCAGCAACCAAGACCATTCATAGGTCGCATGCTGGATGGAAGAGTCTACAGGAGGAACAGGAAGCATCTGCTGAAGACAGGCGAGAGAGAGTGTCCATGTACAGATGCACAGGGCATTTCCACATATACAGACATGGAAACAAACGACACCAAGAGTAATGCAGACCGCAAAGACACAGAGGCCACTCGAGAGACTGACACGGATGAAGGACAAGCACAGTCACAGTTGTATCACACACGGTCTGGGAGACAAGTCAAACTTCCAGCTAGATATACATACAGTCTCATACAGTTTGAGGCAAAGTCACACATGTCAGAAGTTCCAAGGTGTGAAATAAAAGGTTTATTAGTCTATGTTAGTAAAAGAAAATACACTGCTGTTAGTATTGTACGATACAATGCAGAATACAGTACAAGAAGGTAAGATATTTTTAGTTTATGTCATGGTTGTAGCACTGTAAGGAGGGCATACCTAGAGGCATTGTTTTGGTAACTTACAGTGTTGTAAAAAGAAAAAAAAAAGTCTTGAGAAGGGGAATATAATGTATTGTATACATATTCGTAGCGTCAGAGTGTGTGTGACGTCAGGACGTGGAAAAAGTCAAAAATGGAAGTCTGGTGAATAAACGTGGTTGTGCAATCTACAGCGGTGTCTGAGTCGCATCAATATTACAGAGCTAAATAGTTGGGTTGTCGGGTGGTGCAGCTCACTGGGCTGGAAGGGCCTGTTCCGCACTCTCTCTCTCTAAATAAAATCGTACTGTCAATAAATACCACCAAGCTCAAGGATATCTCTTTTCTGCTGTTATTAGACCGTTGAGCAGACCTCTGATATAAAGAAAATTAGCTTTTGATTTCTCAGTTGCTTAATCGTGATCCTTGTACATTATTTTTTACCTGTATTGTAATTCCCTGTAACTGTAAAAATGTATTCAGCATTTCTTTCTTATTGTGCACTGTACTACCTTGATGCAGTTATGTTTGGAATGATCTTTCTGACTGGCGTGCAAACTGCAGACTTTTACTGTATCTCAGTTTATGTGGCAATTGAACTGCAAAGCAGGTCCAAGTGTCTGAGTAGCTCGCTCCTATTTTGGAGTAACACACACAAAATGCTGGGGAACTTAGGAGGTCAGGCAGCATCTGTGGAAAGGACTAAACAGTGTAAGTTTCATATCAAGACCCTTCATCGAGACTCCTTATCTGCTGAGTTCTTCCAGCATTTTGTATGTGATACTCTAGATTTCCAGCTTGTGTAAAGGAACTGCTCCTAATTCACACCTTCAGTGTCCACTTTATTAGGTAAACCCGTACACCACTCATTAATGTAAATATCTAATCAACTAATCATGTGATATAAAATCATGCAGACGTGGTCAAGAGGTTCAATTATTATTCAGCTCGAACATCAGAATTGGTAAGAAATGTCATCTAAGTGATTCTGACTGTGGAATGATTATTGGTGCCAGATGGGGTAGTTTGAGCATCTCAGAAACTGTTTACCTCCACAAATTTTCATGTACAGCATTTTCTGGTCTAGAGTTTACAGAGATAGTACAAAAACAAAAAAAATCCAGTGAGCAGCAGTTCTATGGGCCTTGCTAATGAGAGGTCAGAGGAGAATGGCCAGACTGGTTCAAGCTGACAGGAAGGCAACTTTAACTCAGATAACCATATGTTACAAATGTGTTTTGCAGAAGAGCATCTCTGAATATGCAGCATGTCAAACCTTAAAGTAGCCAGCTTCAACAGCGGAAGACCATGATCATACACACAGTGGCCACTTTATTAGGTGCAGGAGGAATTGCAAGCTGGGGCAATACTTACAGCACTGTGCAAGTCTTATGTACATATATATATATAGCTCGGTTGCCTAACACTTATACACAGTGCTGCATCTGCTAAATGCTTACCAATTTTAATTAAAACTAAGACACACAGGTCTTGCTGCCTCAAGGCTAAAAAATGAGAGGGTGGAGATGGATGTCTTTCCTTTGTATGCTTCCAATCAAATCAAAATCAATCCACACTAGAAATGATATAAAAACAGCCTACAGCACTATGCAAAGGTCTTAGGGACCTGACCTGTATATATGTGCCTAAGACTTTTGCACAGTACTATATAACTAAACCCTTGTTGTCCTTAAACTTAGTTGCTTGCCAGTCCACTGATGAAGGCTGTGCAGAGTGAATCACATTGGGACAAGGGTCACATATAGGTCAGGTTGGGGATGAAGGACAGATGTGAAGCAGTAATCTCATGATTATCATTATGCCTTAAATCAAAATTTACTTAATTATATTAATTTAGGTTCCCCAGCTGCTCTTGTGGGATTCAAGCAGACATTTCAGAATGTAGTGAATTATAAAACCATAAGACATAAGAGCAGAATTAGGCCATTTGGCCCATCACGTTTACTCTGTCATTCCATTACAGCTGATTTATTATCCCTCTCAACCCCATTTTCCTAACTTCGCCTTGTAATCTTTGACACTCTTATTAATCAAGAACAATTCAACCTCCACTTCAAATATACCCAGTGCCTTGGCCTCTACAGCCATCTGTAATTCACCACCTTCTGGCTAAATAAATTCCTCCTCATTTCTGCTCTAAAGGGACATCCTTCTATTCCGAGGCAATGCTGCCTCACGGATCCATGGACAGGGGTTCAATCCTGATATTGGATGCCATATGATTGGCATGTGATTATGTGAGGTCCCAGAACCCATCCGCTAGCACGTTATCACCCAGGAACTTAAAGTCACAATTTCCCATCCCCTGATGAACACTGGCTCATGAATCCCTGATGTCTTCCTGCTGAAGACAATAATCAGACCTTTAGTTTTGCTGATGTTGTGGGAGAGGTTGCTGTTGTAGCACCACTTGGCCAGATTTTTAATCTCCCTGCTATATGTCAATTCGTCATCACCTTTGATTCAGCCAACAACAGTATGTTGTCAGAAAACTTAAATATTTGTTGGAGCTGCACTTAGCCTCACAGTCATAAGTATAAATTGATTTCCTTAGTTGCTTTGGGGTTATTTAAATTCTGGTCCCCAAATTAATCTGAGACTAATTATTCGAGATACTAGACTATTAACATAACCATTAAACTTCCCAGGCTGCGGTGGATCCCATAGAAGCATTTAATAAAAGAGTGTTTCAAGTTCTACCTGATGCACTGGACAATGATTCTCTCCCAAGACTATCGTTATTGCAGATTATCGGTATTTCACCCTTGATATGTCTGGAATCTGTCTCTCATGGGGTACCACAGGAATCAATATTGGGATCCCTGCACTTTATCTTCTTCAATGATTTGGAGGGCTGACCTAATATTTGGAGAATGTGACTTCGAGTCTGAGGGACTGAGCTTGGAGAACTAATATCCCTAACCTGTCTACGCTTCTAAGAGTTTTATGTATCTCATTAACATCAAGTGCTCTCAAATCCAGCTTATTATTCCATGTAACAGAATAACAATTCCACCTGTGACTTCCAGAGATCAAATAGTTATCACCTTTATTCTAATATACAACTGCTCTTTGCTGTTTTCCGCCTTCTGGTTCATAGCTGCTTTTATATTTCCTCTGCCATTTTCTGCTTAAATGTCATTGGCTTGCATAATATTTATGTGGCATACCTTCACAGGGAAATCAAAAGATTCCATTTGCCATTTTATGATCGTGTACATTTATGCTACCTTTTTTATAATATACAGTACAGTGCAAAACTCTCAGGCACATACAGTATATACGGCTAGGGTGCATAAGACTTTCACACGGTATTGTATTTGTCAACATGGAGTGGAGAAGGAGTTTGTAAATCTAGCAGGATGTTAGCTAAGGATGTTGGGTATGGTGAGGGTGGAGTGCCACAGGAGGGGTTTCAGACAGGTGGCAAAGAAGGAATGCCAGGGCTGGGGAGTGGCACGTGTGCAGACACACTCAGCCAGGAATAGCAGGCAAGGTCATTTGATTCCTAACAATTGTTTTATTGATCTTTACAGAATGTCTCTCTGGTGCTTCCCACTCCCTCCTCTGCCCCTTCCCCTTTTCCCAACTTTGATTCCCCTCTCCCTGCCCCTTTCCCGCTTCAGTCCACAATAGAGACCCGTATCAGAATCAGGTTTATCATCACTCACATATGACATGAAATTTACGTTTTTTTAATTTGTGGGAATAGTACAGGGCAATACATAAAATTACTACAATAAAATCATGAGGATCCGAGGTAGAGTGGGTGTAGATTATTCTTTTTCCCCTTAGGCAAGGACAGTCAGAATCTAAAGTGCATAGGTTAAAAGTGAGAGGGGAGAATGATTTATAAGGGACCTGAGCAACAACCCATTTGTTTATAAACCTCTCTGGGACAGTCATGGCCAGCAAGGAGCTGTATAAACACCAGTCTATATCAGTCACATAGAACTAACTTGCCTCTCCATCTTTTCAAAATTAGAATTAGCTATAAAATCACCAGCATATGTCATGAAATATGTTGCTTAGCACAATATTTTATAGAACCAGCTGTAAAACTGGGCTTTAATTCCCACTGCTGTCTGTACATTTCCTCTGGGTGTTACCGTTTCTTCCCACATCCCAAAGACATACATTTACCTGTAGGATTAGTGAGTTGTAGGCATGCTATATTGGCACCAGAAGCGTATCAATATTTGCTGGCTGCTCAGTACGATTCTCGCTAATTTGATTTGACACAAACAACGCATTGCACTGTATGTTTTAATGCACATGTGACAAATAAAGGAGGGCAAAGGAAACATTTCAAAGGTAATGCCAAATTCCAGCTTGAAGAACTTCAACGCTACATCTACAGTTACAGCTGGAGGAAATCTGTTCAAGAGGGATCTTCGCTTCATGGGAGCAACCTTGGATATGCCACAAAGATCAAGTGGCAGCTGTGAGTGAGACTGAACAATCAAAAGAGACAACCACTAACCACAAGCACCACTTAATCTTGGTCACACTGCATCAGAATATGTGGATCCCAGATCAGCCTCGACAACCGCCTGAGGACCCACCAATAGACAACATCATACTCGACTTGGATGGTTACAGTACTACACATGATTAATAAAGCTAATCTTTAATCATTCTTTTTCTAAGTGTAACACCCTGGGAAAGGTTTCACTGCTAATGTAATAGTCTCTCTGTTTGGGTTGTGGTTAGAAATAATGGGTGCTTTGGAATGTGAGCTGGGTCCTTTGTTCAGCAGGAGATGAAGAGGGAAGATGCTGGAGAGAAATGGTCAGAGGATTTGACCCAGTGGGGAACTGCGATTCAATGGAGCAAGGTGCCATGGTCGACTGAGGGTCGGCGAACATTACTTTTGGAAGAGTTCAGCACCAGCCTGTGCACATTTGACTGTTTAATTGTAATGGGCCCTTTTTGTTTTTTTTCTTTCTTTTCTTTACTAACCCTTTAGTTAAGTTAAGATTGTTAAATATAATTCCCTTTAATCATATGCAGTGCGCTGTCTGTTATTTCTTGGCATTGAATTGTAGCTGGGTGGCAAATTACACATCATCAGCACAAACCGGGGTTTGGGGTGGAAGAACCGTGTCAATCTCATGGGTTTGTCAGGACCGGAGTGTGTATTCCCTAGACTTACACAGCCAAGGAAGCCAGCGGGGTTTCATAAAGAATTCTGTTCCTCCTACTTTCATGGAACCACTGGCTTTGTGATGGCAGTGATGGATTGGAATGACCGCCTTTATTTGAAGGGAGTGGATTGCAGGTGGGAAGAGGTAGTGAAAGCAATTACACTCCCCAAGCAGTAAGACTGAACAACACCTCCACCCACTAACCCACCCCTCCGCACTCTCCAACCACCACTACTTTATCACTCCTGTCAGTCATCTTATGTACAGACACTCCTGCACCTAACATCACTTTATGGACATACGATCAATCTGTGTACACAAGGTATTTTTTGTATTTATATTTATTGTGTTTTATTTTATTATTGTGCTCTTTATCTTATTTTGCGTGTGTGTATGTGTGTGCGCGCTGCATCAGATTCAGAGTAACAATAATGTAGTTGTTCTTCACAGTTGTGTACTGTAAATGGCATTAAACAATCCTGAATCTTGAATTGATCTGCCCAGATGGTTTCAAAGGGTGAAATACCAAAAGTTGCCTAATGTGGTATGAAACTGGGACATGTCGACAGATTTAAGATGCAGATCAACTGTGATCTAATGACAGAATGAGCTTGAAAGATTGAAGATCTAGTGAATTTTTTATTCTCCTCACTGCTTGACAAGTAATCAGCTTAACTGAACTCCAGACTCACATCAGAAGTGGGAATTTATGGAAATTAAACTTGTCAGTATTTTAATACAGATTTTAGTATATATTCCATGAAGAGTGTGAGGAGGTTTGGTAAATCACCTAAGACTCTAACAAATTTTTACAGATGTAATATGGAGAACATTCTAATAGGTTGCATCACGGTTTGGTATGGAAAGGCCACTGCACAGGATCAGGAAAAGCTGCAGTAAGTTGTAAACTCAAGCTCTCCATCCTTCCCACCAACAAAGATATTTTCGAAAGGTGATGCCTCAAGAAGGCGGCATCCATCATTAAGGACATGCCATCTTCTCTTTACTACCATCAGAGAGGAGTTACAGGAGCCTAAAGTTAAACACTCTACATTTTAGGAATAGCTTCATTCCCTCTACCATCAGATTCAATAATATAAGACCATAAGACCTTAAGATATAGAAGCAGAATTACCCCATTTGGCACATTGCATCTGCTCTGCCATTTCATCGTGGCTGATCCAATTTTCCTCTCAGTCTTCTTCCTGTTTCCCTTCATGCCCTGGCCAGTCAAGAATCTCCCAGCCTCTTCCTTGAGTATACATAAAGACTTGGCCTCCACAGCTGCTGTGGCAAAGGATTCTACAGATTCACCACTCTCTGGCTAAAGAAATTCCTCCTCATCTCCATTCTAATAGGACACCTCACTATTATGAGGTTGTGTCCTCTGGTCTTAGACTTTCCCACTGGAGGAAACATCCTCTCCACATCCACTCTATCAAGGCCTTTCACCAATCAATAGGTTTTAATGCGGTCACCCCTCAATCTTCTGAACTCTAATGAATACAGGCCCAGAGCCATTAAAAGCTCTTCATATGACAAGCTATTCAATCCCGGAATCATTTTTGTGAACCTCATTTGAACCCTCTCCAGTTTCAGCACATCATTTAAGGGGCCCAGTACTTGCAGTACTCCAAGTGAGGCCTCATCAATGCTTTATAAAGTCTCAACACACAACAGCATCTGGACTTTCTCAAAAGTCTGTGAAAATTTGGCAGGTCATCGAAACCTTGGCAAACTTCTGTAGATGTGTGGTGTAAGTATGCTAACTGGCTGCATTAGGCTTGGTATGGGTCACCAATGCCTTTAAGTGGAAAATCCTACAAAAGGTAGTGGATTCAGCCCTGTACATCACGGGTAAAACCCTCACAACTATTGAGCACATCTACTTGAAATGTTTCTGTAGAAAAGCAGCATTGATCATCAAAGATTCTCACCACCCAGTTCATGGTCTTTTCTCACTGCTACCATCAGGTAGAATGTACAGGTGTCTCCGGACTCACACCACCAGGTTCAAGAACAGTTACTACTCCTCAGGCTCTTGAACAAAAGAGAATAGATACACTTATTTAAGGACAGTGTTATATTGTTATTTCAAGCTTATTATTTATTGTTATTTATTGATGTCTGCATTTGCACAGTTTGTTTGCAGTTAACAGTTCCTGATATTTACATATTATAGTTACTGTTCTATAATAACTATAATTGCTAAGTATGCCTGCAGAAAAAGGAATCTCAGGGTTTATCTAGTGAAATATATGTACTCTGATAATAAATTTTACTTTGAACATTACATCCTTGTTTTTATATTCTACTCCTGTTGAAATGAATGCTGAAACTTCATTTGCCTTCCTCACCACAGACTTAACCTATAAATTAACCTTTAGGGAATCCCACACAATGACTCCCAAGTCCCTTTGCACCTCAATTTTTTTTTGTATTTTCTCTATATTTAGAAAATAGTCAACCCTTTCATTTCTTCTACCAAAGTACATGACCGTAGATTTCCCGAAACTGTATTCCATCTGCCATTTCTTTGCCTATTCTCCTAATCTGTCTAAATACCTTCTGTTACCTCTCTGCTTTCTCAAAACTACCTTCCTCTCCACCTACCTTCATATAGTCCGCAAAATTTGTAGCAAAGCCATTAATTCCATCATTGAAATCTTTGACATATAACGTAAAGTAATCGGTTACAATGTAGATTCCTATGGAACACCACTAGTCACTGGCAGCCAACCAGGAAAGGCTCCCTTTGTTCCCACTCTTTGACTCCTGCCAACAAGCTACTGCTGTATCCAGGCTAGAATCTCTCCTGTAATACCATGGGCTTGAAGCTTGTTAAGTAGCATTATGTGTGGCACCTTGTCAAAGTCCTACTGAATATCCAAGTACACAATTTCAGCTGATTCTCCTTTGTCTATCCTGCTTGTTATTTCATCAAAGAATTTCAACAGATTCATCAGGCGAGATTTTCCTGAGGAAACCATGCTGACTATGACCTGTTTTATCATTTGCCTCCAAGAACCCTGAGACTATCCTTATTAATCCACTCCAACATCTTCCCAACCACTGACTTCAGACTAACTATAATTTTCTTTCTTCTACCTCTCTCCTTCTTGAAGAGTGGGGTGACATTGGTAATTCTCTAGTCTTCTGGAGTATTCCAGAATCTAATGATTCTTGAAAGATCATCCTCCATGATCTCTTCAGCTACCCTTTTCAGAATGCTGGGATGTAGATCACCTGGTCGAGGTGACTTACTTAGATTCAGATTTTTCAGATACCCAAGAACCTTCTCTCTACTCATGGTAACTTCATACACTTCATGACCCCTGACAGCTGGAACTTCCACTATACTGCTAGTGTTTCCTGCAGTGAAGACTGACACAAAATACTTATTCAGTTCATCCGCTATTTCATTGTCCCCCCCCCAATACTACCTCGCCAGCATAATTTTCCAGCAGTCTAATATCCACTCTCGTCTCTTTTACACTTTATGTATCTGAAGAAACTTTTGACATCCTGTTTATATGATTGACTGACACACTTTCGTATTCCATCGTTACCTGCTACACAACTTTTTGAGCTGCCTTCAGTTGGTTTTTAAAAGCTTCACATTCCTCTAACTTCTCATTAATTTTTGCACTATTATATGCCCTCTCTTTGCTTTTATATTGGCTTTGACTTCTCTTGTTAGCCACGGTTGTATCATTTTTCCTTTAGATACTTCTTCCTCTTTGGGATGTAAATATCCTGTGCCTTCTAAATTGTTTCCAGAAATACCAGCTATTGCTGCTCTATCATCATCCCTGCCAGTATTCTTTTCCAATCAATTCTGGCCAACTCCTCTCTCATGCCTCTGTATTTCCCGTTACTCCACTGTAATACTGATACATCTGACTTTAGCTTCTCCTTCTCAGATTTCAGGGTGAATTCAATTTCAATATGATCACATGCTCCTAAGGGTACTTTCACCTTAAGCATTCTAATCAATTCTGGTTCATTGCACAACACCCCAATCTAGAACAGCTGATCCTCTAGTAGGCTCAACCATGAGCTGCTCCAAAAAGCCGTCTTGTAGGCACTCTTGAAATTCCCTCTCATGTAATCCAGCAATAACCTGATTTTCCCAATCTACCTGCATATTGAAGTCCCCCATGACTATTGTAACATTTCACTTTTGGCATGCATTTTCTGTCTCCCATAGTAATTTGTAGGGAAAATCCTTACTACACCTTGGGGGTCTGTATATGGTCAAAGTCACATTGATCACCTTTCTTCTCCAAATGAACCTCTTGACCATGTCTGCATGCCTTCACGGATTGAGTTACTGCCACATGATTAGTAGATTAGATATCTGCATTAAGGAGCAGGTGTACATGTGTACCTAATAAAGTTGCCACTCAGTGTTGAGGTGCAAATGGTGGCAAGTAGTATATAGCAATGGCAGACATGTCAAATTTAATCTAATGCAGTTATAACAGTGCAGCAGATTGGAGATGATTAGGTCTTTTCCCCATCAATTATGCCAGTTGACCATGCTGCTGTAACTACCAGGAATAATTTCATCCATGGCGAAATCTGGCATTCAACCTTGCTGGAGAAACCATCTGCTTCCATTGGATAAATTTGCACTTGCCTCTGTTTTTACTGATGCTGTTTTTTTTTCTCTCTTTATTCGTTCCCTGAACAGATTTTACTTCCTGTTAAATTGGCGGCCAGCTCCGAGTCCTGCCAGGGGCAAAAACCACCTCCACTGCACTGGCTGGCATAGTGAGGGGGATGGAATGTTTGCAATGCATCCCTGAGAAAGAGTCAGTTCTGATCTACAGCACGTCTTGAATGCACAGCAGGGAATGGTGGAGACCTCTCATGGGGAAACGGTGATCACTGCCAATGCGAATCACTGAAGTCCTCAAAATATTATGAATGAGCATGAAGGTGTGCTGTTGTTTTTTCCATGCCAGCTGAGATTCATTCAATTTATATTAGATAAATCATGGAACAAATATGCAGAAAGCTTGCATACAATTCCAGCAGGTAATAGGGAAAGCTAAAGTACCTTTATTTGGCCCGTACTTCATGGGGATTTGAAGTACAGTACTGTGCTAAAGTCTTAGACACATTTCCCCTGCCTTTTTCCCATTGAGCTGCTAATTCTTTCCTTTACAAATACAGTATAATGCAAAAGTCTTAGGTATATATATAGCCAGGGTGTCAAAGAATTTTGCACGGTACAGCAGTTGTTTTATATATTGCACAGCAAGGCTAACAGACAAAAAAAAAACAGATTTCATGATGTATGTGAGTGATGATAAACCTGATTCTGTTATGGGTTTCTATTGTGGACTGAGAGTGGGAAGGGATTAGAGAGAGGGGATTCATGGTTGGGAAAAGGGAAAGGAAGAGGTGAGGGAGCGGAATACACCAGAGAGACATTCTGCAGTGACCAGTCGACTAATTGCTTTGAATCAAACGACCTTGCCCGGTGTCTCCAAGCTGGGTGTTTCTGTGCACATGCCACCACCTGCCCCTGGCACTCCTTCTGTGCCACCTGTCCGGCTCCCCTCCTGCTGCCATTCCCAGCATGCTTTGCTCCTGCCGGATTTACAAACTTGCTCTCCGTTCCACATCGACAAATACAGCACTGTGCAAAGTCTTACGCATCTTAGCTATATATACCTGCTTAAGATTTTAGCATAGTACTATATAAAAATAAGGACATTTTACTGCAAGAGCACATGGCTTAAATCAGGCTGCATGCAAAATTCTACACAGAGTTTTAAAACTTAGAATAGTACAACACGGGACAGGCCATTCAGCCCATCAAATTCTGCTACCTTGATGCCAGTTTATACTGTATATCCTCTTCCTCTGTCATCCACTGGCTTTCAATTCGCTTATTTTTTATATGTCTATTTAAAAATCTCTAGAACATTTATATGTGCTTTAACTTGCAGCTTTGGGTCCTACACCCTGACACAGTAAGCCTCTCTGAGTAGAATTAACTGATGTCACAGCCAGGATATTGGTCCCCAGCCAGGATATTGGTCCCCCTCCAGTTAAGGTGTAACCTGCCCTTTATGTTCAAGTCACCTCTGTCAAAAGAGATCCCAATGGTCTAAGACACAAGTGATTCTGCTGATGCTAAATATCCAAAGTAGGACATTAAAAATAATGAAGGAACTCAGCAAGTGTGATGAAGTGCCCTGGCCCAAAACATCAACTCTTTATTCCTTCCATAGATGCTGCCTGACCTGCTGAGTTCCTCCAACATTTTGTGTGTCCCAATGGTCTGGGAAACTGAATTATTCCCTCCTGCACCAGATCCTAAGGCACACATTTATCTTCCCTATGCTCCTATTTTTACCTTCACTGGCAATTGTCCCTGGAAGTAATCAAGTGATTAAATCCATGGAGGTCCCGCAGTTTAACCTCACTCCAATAGTCCCTATCTTCACTCCACAGGACAACATCGCTTCTTCTGTTCACGTCACTGCTACCAACATGCACTTTATATTCTCCCATTTTTAAGGAACTTTACTTTCCCCACTACTGAACTGTTCCCACAACCTATGGACTCAATTTCAAGAACACTTCATCTCATGTTCTCAATATTTATTCCTTATTTATTTATTTTGTTTGTTATCTCATCCTTTCGTATTTACACAGTGTATTGTCTTTTGCACACTGGTTGTTTGTTGTGTAAAGTTTTTCATTGATCCTTTTGTGTTATTGTATTTACTGTGAATGCCCGCATGGACAATGAATCTCAGGGTATTATATGATGATACATTTGAGCCTTGAAAATAAATTTACTTAGAGATTTTTGAACTTTGAACTTTGAATGACCTTGGATCAATGAGGGAATGCTTGAGAGTCTTTTGATCCTGAAATAATGAGAAGGAATCAAGGAATCTTTCTGAGGGCTAAGCAAGTATCTGCTTAAAGGATATCTGTATCATTGGATGAGTCAACAACTTGAGGATGTGATCCCATGGGTGGCTGAGTGGTGCAGCTGGTGAAGATGCAGAATCACATAGCCAAGACCTGGTTTCACTCTTGAACCCTGGTGGTGTCTGCTTGGATCAGTCATTGGCATTGCAAGAGAAACCACAGAGTGGTAGAATATGGTTGCCTCTCTGACTAGATGCCTTCTGATGCCTGTGACTAGAGGTGTTCCGTAGTTGTCGCTGTTGGGTATTTGTTGTTTGTCATCTACTGTAAATCAGTGGCCTGGATGATAATGCAATCAACTGGATCAGCAAATTTGCGGATAACACAAAGATAGGGGTGTAGTGGACAGCAAGGAAATCTATCAGAGCGGGATCTGGACCAGCTGGAAAAATGGGATGAGAAACAGCAGATGGAATTTAATGCAGACAAGTGCAAGGTACTGCTCTTCAGTAGGACCAACCAGGGTCGGTCTTACACAGTGAACAGTAAGGCACTAAGAAGTTCTGTAAAACAAAGGGATCTAGGAATACAGGTCCATAATACATTGAAGGTGGTGACACAGGTAGATAGGGTTGTAAAGAAATCTTTTGGCATATTTGCCTTCATAAATCTTAGTATCGAGGACTGGACAGACATGCAATGCTGGAGGAACTCAGCAGGTCAGGAAGCATTTATGAAAAAGAGTATAGTGACGTTTTGGGCCAAGACACAGGGCCGACTCTTTTCCATAGACATTGCCTGATATGCTGAGTTCTTCCAGCATTGTGTGTGTGCGTTGCCTGGATTTCCAGCATCTTCAGATTTTCTCTTGTTTATTGAGTACAGGAGATGGGATGTTATGTTGAAGCTGTATAAGATATTGGAGAGGCCTAATTTGGAGGAGTGTGTACAGTTTTGGTCACACACATACAGGAAAGTTTAAATAAAGTTGAAAGAATATGGATAAAATTTACAAGGATGTTTCTGGGACTGGAGGGCCTGATATAATGACAGATTGAATAGGTTAGGATTTTATTCCTTGGAATGTAAATGATTGAGGAGGGATTTAATAGAGGTATACAAAATTATGAGGGGTATAGATAGGATGAATGCAAGAAGGTGTTTTCCTCTGAAGTTGGGTGGGACTACAATCAGAGGTCATGACTTAAGGGTGAAAGGTAAGGATTTTAAGGTGAACCTGAGGGGAAACTTCTTCACTCAGAGGGTCGTGAAAGTGTGGAACACCCTGCCAGCACAAATGGTGCATGCAAGCTCTTTTACAACATTTAAGAGCAGTTTGGATAGGCACATGGATGGTAGGGGTGTGGAGGGCTATGTTCCCGGTGCAGGTGGATGGGAGCAAGTTTAAGTGCTTCAGCATGGACTAGATGAATTGAAGGACTGTACCTTTTTCTGAATATATGACCAGGTGGGTTTCCTTCAGGTAATCCAGTTTACTCCTTCACCCAGAGGTATACGGTTAACTGCCCATTGTAAGTTAGGTCATAGATTCATAGAACACAACAACATAGAACAGACCCTTTGGCTCAACTAGGCCATGCCAAACTGTTATGTTACTTCGTCCTATTAACATTCACACAGACCATTCCCTTCACACAACTTCCCATTCACCTACTTCAACAAACTTCTCCCCCACCCCCTTTCGCGAATCGGCCTAGACAGACAGGAACAACAGGGCTCTCACAGCTAACGGTACGAGCTAATGGTTTAAAAAGTTCGTCTGTTTGGCAAGGTAAGTGGGTGAGTAGACTTATTTTTCCTGTTTCATTCCTGTAGAATTAGATAGTATGCCTGCAGGGTTAGTGGTTTGTTCAGGGTGTCAGATGTGGGAATCCTGGGAGACCTCCAGCCTCCCTGATGGCCACATCTGTGCCAGGAGAACCGAGATGCAGCTCCTCAGAGACCGTGTTAGGGATCTGCAGCTGCAGCTTGATGACCTACTACTTATTGGGGAAAGTGAAGAGGTGATAGACGGGAGCTACAGGGAGGTAGTCATCCCTAGGCTGCAGGGGTCAGAAAACTGGGTCACTGTCAAGAGAGGGAAGGGAAATGCCCGGATAGTGGAGAGCACCCCTGTGGCTGTCCCCCTCAGCAACAAATATCTTGTTCTAGATGCTGTTGAGGGGGATGACCTGACAGGGGACGCCCATGGTGACCAGGTCTCTGGCACTGAGCCTGGCACTGCTGTGCAGGAGAGCAGAAGGGAGAAGAGAAATGTGGTAGTCGTAGGGGATTCCATAGTCAGGGGAACAGACAGGAGATTCTGTGAGCCTGACAGAGATACCCACATGGTGTTTTGCCTCCCAGGTGCCAGGGTACGGGATGTCTCGGATCAGGTCCTGAATATTCTGAAGGGGGAGGGTGAGCAGCCAGTTGTCTTGGTACATGTTGGTACCAATGACATAGATAAGACAAAGGAGGAGGTCCTGAAGAGAGATTTCCAGGAGTTAGGAAGGAAGTTGAGAAGCAGGACCCCCAGGGTAGTAATCTCGAGATTACTACCTGTGCCACGTGCTAGCGAGGGCAAGAATAGTCGGATCAGGCAGATGAATGCGTGGCTGAGAGACTGGTGTAGGGGGCAGGGCTTCAGATTCTTGGATAATTGGGATCCCTTCTGGGGGAAGTATGACCTGTTCAGAAAGGACAGGTTACACCTGAACCCGAAGGGGACCAATATCCTGGCGGGAAAGTTTAATAGAGCTGTTAGGGAGGATTTAAACTAATTTGGCCGGGGAATGGGAACTGGAATGATAGAGCGGAGGTAGG
This sequence comes from Mobula hypostoma, assembly GCF_963921235.1. Taxonomy (NCBI): domain Eukaryota; kingdom Metazoa; phylum Chordata; class Chondrichthyes; order Myliobatiformes; family Myliobatidae; genus Mobula; species Mobula hypostoma. Next base: position 4,640,189 of record NC_086103.1, read on the forward strand.
GGAAAACAGAAATAAATCTAAGATAATGAGCAGTAAAGATGTCGGGAAAGACAGGCAGGTGATGGGGAAATTTGTAGCCATTGGGATGAGTTGCAGTGCAATAAAGTTGCAGTGAAATCAAAGCAAAAAGTACCAAATACTGGTCCTAAGGTGTTGCACTTAAATGCACGCAGCATAAGGAATAAGGTGGATGATCTTGTTGTACAGCTACAGATTGCCAGGTATGATATTGTGGCCATCACTGAGACCTGGCTAAAGGATGCATGTCTCTGGGAGCTGAACGTCCAAGGATACACGGTGTATCGGAAGGATAGGAAGGTAGGCAGAGGGGGAGGCGTGGCTTTATTGGTAAGGAATGATATTAAATCATTAGAAAGAGGTGATATAGGATCGGAAGGTGCAGAATCTTTATTGGTTGAGCTAAGGAATAGCAGGGGTAAAGGGACCCTGATGGCAGTTATTTATAGGCCTCCAAACAGCTGCAGGGATGTGGACTACAAATTACAACTGGAAATAGAAAAAGCTTGTCAGAAGGGCAGTGTTATGATAATTGTGGGGGATTTTAACATGCGAGTAGATTGGGAAAATCAGGTCAGCACTGGATCTCAAGAGAGAATTTGTAGAATGTCTGCGAGATGGCTTTTTAGAACAGCTTGTTGTTGAGCCCACTAGGGGATCGGCCGTACTGGATTGGGTATTGTGCAATGAACCAGAGGTGATTAGAGAGATTGAGGTGAAGAAACCCTTAGGAGGCAGTGATCATAACATGATTGATTTCACTGTGAAATTAGAAAAAGAGAAGCCGAAATCTGATGTGTCAGTATTTCAGTGGAGTAAAGGAAATTACAGTGACATGAGAGAGAAAATGGCCAAAATTGACTGGAAAGAGACACTGGTGGGAAAGACAGCAGAGCAGCAGTGGTTGGAGTTTATGCGAGAAATGAGGAATGTGCAAGACAGGTATATTCCAAAGAAGAAGAAATTTTCGAGTGGAAAAAGGGTGCAACCGTGGTTGACAAGAGAAGTCAAAGCCAAAGTTAAAACAAAAGAGAGGGCATACAAGGAACAACAACAGGAATTCTGCAGATGCTGGAAATACAAGGAAGCAAAGATTAGTGGGAAGACAGAGGATTGGGAAGTTTTTAAAACCTTACAAAAAGAAACCAAGAAGGTCATTAAGAGAGAAAAGATTAACTATGAAAGGAAGCTAGCAAATAATATCAAAGAGGATACTAAAAGCTTTTTCAAGTATATAAAGAGTAAAAGACAAGTGAGAGTAGATATGTGACCGATAGAAAATGATGCTGGAGAAATTGTAATGGGAGATAAGGAGATGGCAGAGGAACTGAACGAGTATTTTGCATCAGTCTTCACTGAGGAAGACATCAGCAGTATACCGGCCACTCAAGGGTGGCAGGGAAGAGAAGTGTGCGCAGTCACAATTACGACAGAGAAAGTACTCAGGAAGCTGAATAGTCTAAAGGTAGATAAATCTCCTGGAGCAGATGGAATGCGCCCTCGTGTTCTGAAGGAAGTAGCTGTGGAGATTGTGGAGGCATTAGTGATGATCTTTCAAAAGTCGATAGATTCTGGCATGGTTCCAGAAGACTGGAAGATTGCAAATGTCACTCCGCTATTTAAGAAGGGGGCAAGGAAGGAAAAAGTAAATTATAGAAACATAGAAACATAGAAAATAGGTGCAGGAGTAGGCCATTCGGCCCTTCGAGCCTGCACCGCCATTTATTATGATCATGGCTGATCATCCAACTCAGAACCCAGCCTTCCCTCCATACCCCCTGACCCCTGTAGCCACAAGGGCCATATCTAACTCCCTCTTAAACATAGCCAATGAACTGGCCTCAACAGTTTGCTGCGGCAGAGAATTCCACAGATTCACCACTCTCTGTGTGAAGAAGTTTTTCCTAATCTCGGTCCTAAAAGGCTTCCCCTCTATCCTCAAACTGTGACCCCTCGTTCTGGACCTCCCCAACATCGGGAACAATCTTCCCGCATCTAGCCTGTCCAATCCCTTTAGGATCTTATACGTTTCAATCAGATCCCCCCTCAATCTTCTAAATTCCAATGAGTACAAGCCCAGTTCATCCAGTCTTTCTTCATATGAAAGACCTGCCATCCCAGGAATCAATCTGGTGAACCTTCTTTGTACTCCCTCTATGGCAAAGATGTCTTTCCTCAGATTAGGGGACCAAAACTGCACACAATACTCCAGGTGTGGTCTCACCAAGGCCTTGTACAACTGCAGTAGTACCTCCCTGCTCCTGTACTCGAATCCTCTCGCTATAAATGCCAGCATACCGTTCGCCTTTTTCACCGCCTGCTGTACCTGCATGCCCACTTTCAATGACTGGTGTATAATGACACCCAGGTCTCGTTGCACCTCCCCTTTTCCGAATCGGCCACCATTCAGATAATAATCTGTTTTCCTACTTTTGCCACCAAAGTGGATAACTTCACATTTATCCACATTAAATTGCATCTGCCATGAGTTTGCCCACTCACCCAACCTATCCAAGTCACCCTGCATCCTCTTAGCATCCTCCTCACTGCTAACACTGCCACCCAGCTTCGTGTAATCCGCAAACTTGGAGATGCTGCATTTAATTCCCTCATCCAAGTCATTAATATATATTGTAAACAACTGGGGTCCCAGCACTGAGCCTTGCGGTACCCCACTAGTCACTGCCTGCCATTCTGAAAAGGTCCCGTTTATTCCCACTCTTTGCTTCCTGTCTGCTAACCAATTCTCCACCCACACCAATACCTTACCCCCAATACCGTGTGCTTTAAGTTTGCACACTAATCTCCTGTGTGGGACCTTGTCAAAAGCCTTTTGAAAATCCAAATATACCACATCCACTGGTTCTCCCCTACCCACTCTACTAGTTACATCCTCAAAAAATTCTATGAGATTCGTCAGACATGATTTTCCTTTCACAAATCCATGCTGACTTTGTCCGATCATATCACCGCTTTCCAAATGTGCTGTTATCACATCCTTGATAACTGACTCCAGCAGTTTCCCCACCACCGACGTTAGGCTAACCGGCCTATAATTCCCCGGTTTCTCTCTCCCTCCTTTTTTAAAAAGTGGGGTTACATTAGCCACCCTCCAATCCTCAGGAACTAGTCCAGAATCTAACGAGTTTTGAAAAATTATCACTAATGCATCCACTATTTCTTGGGCTACCTCCTTAAGCACTCTAGGATGCAGACCATCTGGCCCTGGGGATTTATCTGCCTTCAATCCCTTCAATTTACCTAACACCACTTCCCTACTAACATGTATTTCGCTCAGTTCCTCCATCTCACTGGACCCTCTGTCCCCTACTATTTCTGGAAGATTATTTATGTCCTCCTTAGTGAAGACAGAACCAAAGTAATTATTCAATTGGTCTGCCATGTCCTTGCTCCCCATAATCAATTCACCTGTTTCTGTCTGCAGGGGACCTACATTTGTCTTTATCAGTTTTTTCCTTTTTACATATCTATAAAAGCTTTTACAGTCCGTTTTTATGTTCTCTGCCAGTTTTCTCTCATAATCTTTTTTCCCCTTCCTAATTAAGCCCTTTGTCCTCCTCTGCTGAACTCTGAATTTCTCCCAGTCCTCAGGTGAGCCACTTTCTCTGGCTAATTTGTATGCTACTTCTTTGGAATTGATACTATCCCTAATTTCTCTTGTCAGCCACGGGTGTACTACCTTCCTTGATTTATTCTTTTGCCAAACTGGGATGAACAATTGTTGTAGTTCATCCATGCAACCTTTAAATGCTTGCCATTGCATATCCACCGTCAATCCTTTAAGTGTCATTTGCCAGTCTATCTTAGCTAATTCACGTCTCATACCTTCAAAGTTACTCCTCTTTAAGTTCAGAACCTTTGTTTCTGAATTAACTATGTCACTCTCCATGTTAATGAAGAATTCCACCATATTATGGTCACTCTTACCCAAGGGGCCTCTCACGACAAGATCGCTAATTAACCCTTCCTCATTGCTCAAAACACAGTCCAGAATAGCCTGCTCTCTAGTTGGTTCCTCGACATGTTGGTTCAAAAAACCATCCCACATACATTCCAAGAAATCCTCTTCCTCAGCACCTTTACCAATTTGGTTCACCCAGTCTACATGTAGATTGAAGTCACCCATTATAAATTATAGACCTGTTAGCCTGACATCCGTGGTTGGGAAGTTGTTGGAGTCGACTGTTAAGGATGAGGTTACAGAGTACCTGGAGGCATATGACAAGATAGGCAGAACTCAGCATGGATTCCTTAAAGGAAAATCCTGCCTGACAAGCCTATTACAATTTTTTGAGGAAATTACCAGTAGGCTAGACAAGGGAGATGCAGTGGATGTTGTATATTTGGATTTTCAGAAGGCCTTTGACAAGGTGCCACACATGAGGCTACTTAACAAGATAAGAGCCCATGGAATTACGGGAAAGTTACATACGTGGATAGAGCGTTGGTTGATTGACAGGAAACAGAGAGTGGGAACAAAGGGATCCTATTCTGGTTGGCTGCCGGTTACCAGTGGTGTTCCGCAGGGATCAGTGTTGGGGGCCGCTTCTTTTTACATTGTACATCAACGATTTGGATTATGGAATAGATGGCTTTGTGGCTAAGTTTGCTGATGATACGAAGGTAGGTGGAGGGGCCGGTAGTGCTGAGGAAACAGAGAGTCTGCAGAGAGACTTGGATAGATTGGAAGAATGGGCAGAGAAGTGGCAAATGAAGTACAATGTTGGAAAGTGTATGGTTATGCACTTTGGCAGAAAAAATAAACGGGCAGACTATTATTTAAAAGGGGAAAGAATTCAAAGTTCTGAGATGCAACGGGACTTGGGAGTCCTCGTACAGGATACTCTTAAAGTTAACCTTCAGGTTGAGTCAGTAGTGAAGAAGGCGAATGCAATGTTGGCATTCATTTCTCGAGGAATAGAGTATAGGAGCAGGGATCTGATGTTGAGGCTCTGTAAGGCGCTGGTGAGACCTCACTTGGAGTACTGTGGGCAGTTTTGGTCTCCTTATTTAAGAAAGGATGTGCTGACGTTGGCGAGGCTACAGAGAAGGTTCACTAGAATGATTCTGGGAATGAGAAGGTTTACATATGAGTCCACTCTTGGACTGTATTCCTTGGAGTTTAGAAGAATGAGGGGAGACCTTATAGAAACATTTCGAATGTTGAAAGGCATGGACAGAGTGGATGTGGCAAAGTTGTTTCCCATGATGGGGGAGTCTCGTACGAGAGGGCATGACTTAAAGATTGAAGGGCGGCCATTCAGAACAGAAATGCGAAGAAATTTTTTTAGTCAGAGGGTGATGAATCTATGGAATTTGTTGCCACGGGCAGCAGTGGAGGCCAAGTCACTGGGTGTATTTAAGGCAGAGATTGATAGGTATCTGAGTAGCCAGGGCATCAAAGGTTATGGTGAGAAGGCGGGGGAGTGGGACTAAATGGGAGAATGGATCAGCTCATGACAAAATGGCGGAGCAGACTCGATGGGCCAAATGGCCTACTTCTGCTCCTTTGTCTTATGGTCTTATGGTTGGGGGGTGGCTGGGTTAAACAGTCAAAATGTAATTGGCAATTGGTTGTATTGAATGTAATTTGTTGGTGTTGCAATAAAAAATTAATAATAAAAAAAAGCAGTAATGAAAACCACTGTTGGTCCCAAGAAAAAAACTGAATGAACTGAAAACCATGGGCATTCTAGATGTGAAACCTCAGGATGTTATGCCAATAGTGTAAGCATGGAAAATATTTCAAAGCGGTGTTGGATTAGCGTGTAGAATTCTTATTTTTCTTGTCTCTTTCTTGAAGTTTAGCTGTTCGATATTAAATGTTATATAATCACCTGCAGTATATACATGTAATTTTTCAATAAATTTTCCAATTATTGTCGTAGATCCGATTCTGTAATTTTCTAGAAGCTTCTCAGTTTTTCTGCAGCACCTCAATAAGGCTATTTTATAGGTTAGTGTTATCAATGGAATCTTGTTTATCTTTAGTCTGCTTATGACACAACCACAACATCGTTTTCTTTCTTTGTACTTGCAACATCTCATAAACGGCCATACTCAGCAATCTTTATTCTTCGCTTCCAAAGGACCCCCGGATCAATATCACCAGTTCCAAAAGTGGCAAGTGAGCATGAGATATTAATCTTGAGGCAATCACCCTAAAAAGACATGTCAAAGTCTCAGACCGAGACCAGATAAGGTAACCTGAAGCTGAGGCTAAAGAAAGAAATTGAGACCAGATGAAAAGAGACCCAGTGTGAGGTTGGTCCTGTTCTCACACAACACTCCCATATGCGAAGATGACTAGACAGTTAAGGTGATCAGACCTTAAAATGTTGAAAGTTCAAACTAAAGTTATCATCAATGTATGCATATGTATCCATATACTAACTTGAGATTCCATAAGATCATGACACCATAAGATAAGGAAGCAGAAGTAGGCCATTCGGCCCATCGAGTCTGCTCCAACATTTAATCAAGGGCTGATCCAATTCTTTCAGTCATCCCCACTCTCCTGCCTTCACCCCACACCCTTTGATGCACTGGTTAATCAAGAACCTATCTATCTCTGCCTTAAATACACCCAATGACTTGGCCTCCAAGCTGCTCGTGGCAACAAATTCCACAGATTTACCACCGTCTAAATGAAGTATAAAGATTCATTGTCTTATGGGCATTCACAATAGAACAGAAAATACAATATAATCAATTAAAAACTACACACAAGACTGACAAACTGAATATGCTTAGAGTAAGAAGACAGACTGAGCAAATGCAAAAAAAATCATAATAATACATAAATAATAAATAATATTGAGAACATGAGTTGTAGAGTCCTTGACACAATTCATTACAATGTTTTAATCAGCAAAAAGGTAGTTATTACCAAGTTTGAAAAGTGCTGCATTATCGAATGCATTCATTCCTCACAAACGTGAGTGGTTACCTTCTGTAAGAGAGCAGAAGTTTCAGCCAGCTTGGGATGAACAAAGTAGTCAAGAATTCTGACGGCCGGTTCCCAAGCTGTATGACTCATTCACTCCAACTTTTTCAGCGTAGAACTGGTTTGCTTGTGTGAGCGCCAGTCACAGCAAGGATGCTGTTCCTTACCCTAAGCTTTTACCTCAGTTTAAAAAGGTACCTGTACTGTTAATTCAAATAACTGATCAGTTTTCAGTACCTTAAAGAAAGATGGTAGTTGTACATCCTATCCGATGATAGCAGGAACCCCTGTGTGGGGGAGTTTTTATAGGAGAATAGCCATTGCATTGATGCACAAGATCCATTCTTGTGTCCTCGGAAGTCTGGGTCCTGTCATATGAGTAAGCATCACAACTGGGGTCTTCCTTCCTTGCAGTGGGTGACCATATCTTCTTCTGTGCCTCGTCATGCCTTTCATTCTCGACAAAGTGTTGCAGAGCCACCTTCCTAGCCTTTGGATCTCACTGTTGATCCGTGGGAGCTGAACTCGCATGCTGCGACAGGCATGTCCCTATCTCACCAGGATATGAAGCCCGTTGGCTATCCCCACCGGGTTTAGCCTGCCTGTCAAAGCAACGTACCGGAGTGTGCCTGCTGTCACGTGCAAACAGCTATTGAGACAGTTAAATACTGAGACATTTTAAGAACCACTTTTCCTTGCTTTTCAATGTCAATGGAGATCCATTGAGAATGGATGCAGAAACGTTAGCTCCATCTCCCTTTCCACAGATGCAGGACAACCTTCTGGTTGTTACTAGCTTCCTCTGTTTACCCGTCTCAAAAATAAGTCTGTTCCAACAAAAGATCATTGGCCTGAAACAATAACCCTTACTCTATTTTCCTGTTGAACATATTTTTTAATTATAGAGCCATAGAGCACTACAGCACTACAGCACAGAAACAGGCTCTTTGGCCCATCTAGTCTATGCCAAACTATTATTCTGCCTCGTGCACCCAGACCATAACTCACCATAAACTCCCATCCATGGAGTTATCAAAACCTTTCTTCAGTATTGAAATTGAACCCACATCCACTGGCAGTTCATTCCATACTTTCTCCACCCTCGACTGAAGGAATTTCCCCTCATGTAACCCTAAGCATTTCACTGTTCACCCTTAACCCATGACCTCTAGTTCTAGCCTCACCCAATCTCAGTGGAAAAAGAATCTTTGCATTTAACCTATCTATATTTCTCATAATTTTTGGATATCTCTATCAAATCTCACCTCATTCTCCTATGCACCAAGAAATAAGCCCTAATCTATTCAGTTTTTCCCTATAACTCAAGTCCTTAAGTCTCAGCAACATCCTTGTAAGGTCTTTCAATTTTGTTTATATCAAATATCGATTTCATATTTCCAGCATCTGCAGTATTTTACTTAGAATTAAATTAAGGTCTATATTTTAATTCTCTGATCCTTGAATATTGAATTCTATTCCATCTATGCCAAACCTTTTTTGTTTCCATTGGAGACTCGGATTATAACCTCATCATAATACCTTTTCTATGTCTTGCAAATGCCTAATTTGCCTCATTATGTGCCTACTAATGCTAATATTAATTCAAGCATGCAACCAGTCTCAATTTATTTTAAGCATTTTTAGCAAGTGTATTTTTTTTTCCTTTTCTCCTTTGTTTGTTCACCTCTTGTAGAATCATTGGAATATATGAAATAACAGCAGGACCTGCACATAACAGCCCTTCAAGCTCTCTCCTTTATTTAATAAGGAGGCTGCTACTGCGTCTCATCCACTTTCATGTCTAATTACCTTATCTCTTCATCACATTAATATCCAAACATTGAGCAATTTCAGTCCTAGATTTACACAGCTACCAGAAATCAGAACAATCACCGGAAAGTTACGGCATAGAAGGAGGCTTTCTGCTTCAAGTTCATCAGACTCTATCCAGCTGATACGTCTCCCCTGCCTTTTTCCCTTTAACCTGTTACTCCTTTCCTTTACAAATACTGTGCTGTATTATGCAAAACTCAGAGGCATACAAATTGCTAAGGTGCCTAGAAGTTCTGCACAGTACCATAGAACCATAGAAACCATAGAAACTACAGCACAGAAACAGGCCCTTTGGCCCTTCTTGGCTGTGCCGAACCATTTTCTGCCTAGTCCCACTGACCTGCACACGGACCATATCCCTCCATACACCTCCCATCCATGTATCTGTCCAATTTATTCTTAAATGTTAAAAAAGAACCCGCATTTACCACCTCGTCTGGCAGCTCATTCCATACTCCCACCACTCTCTGTGTGAAGAAGCCCCCCCCAATGTTCCCTTTAAACTTTTCCCCCCTCACCCTTAACCCATGTCCTCTGTTTTTTTTCTCCCCTTGCCTCAGTGGAAAAAGCCTGCTTGCATTCACTCTATCTATACCCATCATAATTTTATATACCTCTATCAAATCTCCCCTCATTCTTCTACGCTCCAGGGAATAAAGCCCTAACCTATTCAACCTTTCTCTGTAACTGAGTTTCTCAAGTCCCGGCAACATCCTTGTAAACCTTCTCTGCACTCTTTCAACCTTATTTATATCCTTCCTGTAATTTGGTGACCAAAACTGAACACAATACTCCAGATTCAGCCTCACCAATGCCTTATACAACCTCATCATAACATTCCAGCTCTTATACTCAATATTTCAATTAATAAAGGCCAATGTACCAAAAGCTCTCTTTACGACCCTATCTACCTGTGACGACACTTATAGGGAATTTTGTATCTGTATTCCCAGATCCCTCTGTTCCACTGCACTCCTCAGTGCCTTACCATTAACCCTGTATGTTCTACATTGGTTTGTCCTTCCAACGTGCAATACCTCACACTTGTCAGTATTAAACTCCATCTGCCATTTTTCAGCCCATTTTTCCAGCTGGTCCAAGTCCCTCTGCAGGCTCTGAAAACCTTCCTCACTGTCTACTACACCTCCAATCTTTGTATCATCAGCAAACTTGCTGATCCAATTTACCACATTATCATCCAGATCATTGATATAGATGACAAATAACAATGGACCCAGCACTGATCCCTGTGGCATACCACTAGTCACAGGCCTCCACTCAGAGAAGCAATTCTCTACCACCACTCTTTGGCTTCTTCCATCGAGCCAATGTCTAATCCAATTTACCACCTCTCCATGTATACCTAGCAACTGAATTTTCCTAACTAACCTCCCATGCGGGACCTTGTCAAAGGCCTTACTGAAGTCCATGTAGACAATATCCACTGCCTTCCCTTCATCCACTTTCCTGGTAACCTCCTCGAAAAACTCCAACAGATTGGTCAAACATGACCTACCACGCACAAAGCCATGTTGACTCTCCCTAATAAGCCCCTGTCTATCCAAATGTTTGTAGATTCTGTCTCTTAGTACTCCCTCCAATAACTTACCTACTACTGACGTTAAACTCACCGGCCTATAATTTCCTGGATTACTTTTCGATCCTTTTTTAAACAACGGAACAACATGAGCCACTCTCCAATCCTCCGGCACTTCACCCGTAGACGCGACATTTTAAATATTTCTGCCAGGGCCCCTGCAATTTCGACACTAGTCTCCTTCAAGGTCCGAGGGAACACTCTGTCAGGTCCCGGGGATTTATCCACTTTAATTTTCCTCAAGACAGCAAGCACCTCCTCCTTTTCAATCTGTACAGTTTCCATGGTCTCACTACTTGATTCCCTCAATTCCATAGATTTCATGCCAGCTTCCTTAGTAAATACAGACGCAAAAAACCTATTTAAGATCTCCCCCATTTCCTTTGGTTCCGCACAAAGCCGACCACTCTGATCTTCAAGAGGACCAATTTTATCCCTTACAATCCTTTTGCTCTTAATATACTTGTAAAAGCTCTTTGGATTATCCTTCACTTTGACTGCCAAGTCAACCTCATGTCTTCTTTTTGCCCTCCTGATTTCTTTCTTAAGTATTTTCTTGCACTTCCAGCACTTCTGTACTGTAGTAATTTTATGCTTCGCATTGTACGATGGTGCAAAAAAAAAGAAACAAATAAATTTCATGACATTTGTGAGTAATGATAAACCTGATTCTGATATGGGTCTCTATTGTGGACGAAAGTGAGAAGGGGGCAGGGAGACGGGAATCACGGATGGGAAGAGAGGAAGGAAGATGGGTGGGAGCAGGAAGCACTAGAGAGACATTCTGTAATGATCAGTAAACCATTTGTTAGAAATCAAATGACCTTGCCTTGTGTCTCAGGATTGCATGTGTCTGTACCCACACCAAACCCTCCACCCCCGGCATTCCTTCTCTGCCTCGACATTCATGGGATTAAGCAATATTTCCCCGGAAAAGAGAAGGTTGAGAAGGATCGAACTGAAACACAGTAAGTGTCTCAGGCTAATCTGTTTCAACCTCCTCTATTCCTGTAGCAATAAATTGAGCCTCTCCTGTCAATCCACATAAGTAGAACATAGAATATTATAGTTCAGATGGGCCAGTAGATGTTCTTCAGTCCATGATGCTGTGTCAACTTTTGAATCTACTCTAGCATCAATCTAACCCTTCCCTCCCACCTAGCCCTCCATTTTTCTATCATCCTCGTGCCTAGCTAAGAGCCTTTTAAATGTCCCTAATGTATCTGTATCTACCTGGCACCATGTTCAGGCATGTAGCACTCAATGTGTGAAAAACCTACCTCTGCCATTCTCCCCAAACTTTCCTCCAATCACTTTAAAATTATGCTCGCTCTTACTAGCCATTTTCACCCTGGAAAAAAATTTCTGGCTGTCTAACCTTTAACCTTTGTTGGACCCTTCTTGGAGTATTGTCTTCAGTTCTGGTCATCTCAGTGCAAGAAGGATGTGGATACTATAGAATAGTGGTCGCCACCCTTTTTAAGCCCAACATCCCCTACCTCAGCCTTAGTGAAGGGCAAGATCGACCTACTAAATCATTTAGTCACACGCATGCAGACTGGGCAGAAAAGACCGGAAGTAACATCCCGCAACCCGGAAACAACCTCTCTTTACAAACAGCTTTCCGTAGCGGGAGTACTGCTATATGACCATTATCTTAATTAGTATTACTTATCTCTGCCACATCTGCTCCCAGGATGAGGCGTTCTGTTCCAGGACATCTCAAATGTCCTCTTTCTTTAAGGATCGTGGTTTCCCTTCTGCCGTCATCAATGATGCCCTTACGCGCATCTCCTCCATTTCCCGCACTTCAGCCCTCACCCCATCCTCCCGCCACCACAACAGGGACAGAGTTCCCCTTGTCCTCACCTGCCACCCCACCAGTCTCCGGATCCAGCACATTATCCTCCGCAACTTCCGCCACCTTCAACAGGACCCCACTACTAAGCACACCTTTCCCTCTCCACCCCCTCCACTTTCCACAGGGATCGTTCCCTCCGCAACTCCCTGGTCCACATGTCCCTCTCCACGGATCTCCCACCTGGCACTTTTCCCTGTAAGCGTAAGTGCTACACCTGTCCCTACACCTCCTCTCTTGCCACCATTCAGGGCCCCAAACAGTCCTTCCAGGTGAGGCAACACTTCACTTGTGAGTCTGTTGGGGTCATCTATTGCATCCGGTGCTCCCGGTGCGGCCTCCTCTACATCAGTGAAACCCGACACAGATTGGGGGACCGCTTCGTCGAGTACCTCCACTCCATCTGCCACATCAAACAGGATCTCCCGGTTGCCACCCACTTCAACTCTGCTTCACATTCCCATTCAGACATGTCCATACATGGCCTCCTCTACTGCCATGATGAGGCTAAACTCAGGTTGGAGGAGCAACACCTCATATACTGTCTAGGTAGTCCCCAGCCCTTGGTATAAACATTGAATTCTCCAACTTCCGGTAATTCCCTTCCCCTCCCTTCCCCTATTCCAGTTTCACTCCGCCCCCTTCCCTAGCTTCTACTCCTTCTACTACCCATTGTGCTTTCCCCTATTCCTTCCTCACCTTTCCTGCCTATCCCCACCCTGCTTCCCCTCCCCCACCCCTTTATCTTTCCCCTTACTGGTCTTTCACCTGGAACTTACCAGCCTTCTCCTTCCCACCCTCCCCCCACCTTCTTTATAGGGCCTCTGCCCCTTCCCTCTTCAGTCCTGACGAAGGGTTCCGGCCTGAAACATTGACTGATCATTTCCACGGATGCTGCCCAACCTGCTGAGTTCCTCCAGCATGTTGTGAGTGTTGCTTTGATCACAGCATCTGCAGAGTATTTTGTGTTTACTTATTTTTATAATGCTCACATTACAACACCTTTTATTCTATGTTTCAACATATTATTTTTATTTATATTTATTTTTATTTCAACATGAAAAATAAATGAATAAAAATTGACTGTTGCTTTCAGTGTGATGACTGGGGCTGAATACTTTCTGCCAGTTCCCTGAAATTTGGCTGATAACTACAGGCAGCCAGTCTGACACAATCTGTGAGGTGTCTGTTGGTAAGACAGCTCCTGTACTTAGATTTCATAATTTTCATCTGTTGCAGCACAGTGCCCTCACAAACCTTCTGACAGACTGAATATTTGAATGGACAGTTTCCTTTGTTAGACTGAATGTTGAACCTGCCACGTTTTTCAGGTATTTTGTATCTCTATAACTATAGAGAGTGCAGAAGGGATTTACAAGGATATTGTCTGGATTGGACAGCGTGCCTTATGAGAACAGGCTGAGTGAGCTTGGCCTTTTCTCCTTGGAGTGAAGGAGGATGAGAGATGACCTGATAGAGGTGTATAAGATGATGAGAGGCATTGATCGTGTGGATAGCCAGAGGCTTTTTCCCAGGGCTGAAATGGCTAACACAAGAGGGTATAGTTTTAAGGTGCTTGGAAGTAGGTATAAGGGGGATGTCAGAGGTAAGGTTTTCACACACAGAGATGGTGGGTTCATGGAATGCACTACCAGCAAAAGTGGTAGATGTGGATGCAATAGGGTCCTTTAAGAGATTCAGATAATACCTGGAGTTTAGAAAAATAGAGGGCTATACGGTAGGGAAATTCTGGGCAGCTTCTAGAGTAGATTACATGGTCGGCGCAACATTGTGCTGCAAAGGTCCTGTAATGTGCTAGAGATTTCTATGTTTCTATGTTAATTTATCAATGCCTCTTGCTATCTTCTACACTTCTATCACTACCGCTCATCTTTCTTTGCTCCAAAGAAAAAAGCCTTAGCTCACTCAGCTTATCCTCAATAGACATACTCTGAAAAATCAGACAGCAATTCTGGTAACTCTTCTCTGCACCCTCAATTAGCTTCTGTATTCTTTACATCATGAAGCAACTAGAACTAAACACAGTATTCCAAGTATGGAGAATAAACTTACTAAAATAATTTCACAGATAAAGTCAATTTATGTGTGAAATCATTTTACTAAATTTATTCTGCACCATTCTCATCTTTTCTAAAGTGTAGCAGCTCAAAGGTTCATCATTATTTCTTTAAAACTATATTCTGTAGCTTTGTTTATGAAGTCTAGGAGTCAACATACTCCATTAATCACTTTATCAAGTGGCTATGCAGCTTTCAATGATCAAAAAAAGTTCAAAGTTCAAAGTAAATTTATTGTCAAAGTAAGTATACGCTACCATATACAGCTTTGGATTTGCTTACTTTACAAAAAAAGAAATGCAATAGAATTTTATGAAAAACTGTTCATAAACAAAGACTGACAAACACCAATGTGCAAAGAAGACAAACTATGCAAATAAAATAATACTGAGAATGTGTGTTGTTAAGTGTTCTTGAATGCACATATTTTGCTGTGTCTCTCTTAACCTGAATCCCTCTCAAAATTATGGTCTTCAGTTTATATTGCCTCTCCTTAGCCTTCCTACTGAAGAGTAAAATCCTGTTGTTCTTCCCCCTGGGTTTCATCTGTCATATGTCTACCCATTACATCAGCCACTCCACATCTTCAGTTCTGAGAATTTTGAAGATTCATATCCTATTGATTGGTATTGGTATTTGCTCATTATTGTCACAGGTACTGAGATACACCTTTTCTCTTAAAACATAGAAACATAGAAAACAGGTGCAGGAGTAGGCCATTCGGCCCTTCGAGCCTGCACCGCCATTTATTATGATCATGGCTGATCATCCAACACAGAACCCGGCACCAGCCTTCCCTCCATACCCCCTGATCCCTTTAGCCACAAGGGCCATATCTAACTCCCTCTTAAATATAGCCAATGAACTGGCCTCAACTATTTCCTGTGGCAGAGAATTCCACAGATTCACCACTCTCTGTGAGAAGAAGTTTTTCCTAATCTCGGTCCTAAAAGGCTTCCCCTTTTTCCTCAAACTGTGACCCCTCGTTCTGGACTTCCCCAACATCGGGAACAATCTTCCTGCATCTAGCCTATCCAATCCTTTTAGGATTTTATACATTTCAATCAGATCCCCCCTCAATCTTCTAAATTCCAATGAGTACAAGCCTAGTTCATCCAGTCTTTCTTCATGTGAAAGTCCTGCCATCCCAGGAATCAATCTGCTGAATCTTCTTTGTACTCCCTCAATGGCATGGATGTCTTTCCTCAGATTAGGGGACCAAAACTGCACACAATACTCCAGGTGTGGTCTCACCAAGGCCTTGTACAACTGCAGTAGTACCTCCCTGCTCCTGTACTCGAATCCTCTTGCTATAAATGCCAGCATACCATTCGCCTTTTTTCACTGCCTGCTGTACCTGCATGCCCACTTTCAATGACTGGTGTATAATGACACCCAGGTCTCGTTGCACCTCCCCTTTTCCTAATCGGCCACCATTCAGATAATAATCTGTTTTCCTATTTTTGCCACCAAAGTGGATAACTTCACATTTATCCACATTAAATTGCATCTGCCATGAATTTGCCCACTCACCCAACCTATCCAAGTCACCCTGCATCCTCTTAGCATCCTCCTCACAGCTAACACTGCCACCCAGCTTCGTGTCATCCGCAAACTTGGAGATGCTGCATTCAATTCCCTCATCCAAGTCATTAATATATATTGTAAACAACTGGGGTCCCAGCACTGAGCCTTGCGGTACCCCACTAGTCACTGCCTGCCATTCTGAAAAGGTCCCGTTTATTCCCACTCTTTGCTTCCTGTCTGCTAACCAATTCTCCACCCACACCAATACCTTACCCCCAATACCGTGTGCTTTAAGTTTGCACACTAATCTCCTGTGTGGGACCTTGTCAAAAGCCTTTTGAAAATCCAAATATACCACATCCACTGGTTCTCCCCTACCCACTCTACTAGTTACATCCTCAAAAAATTCTATGAGATTCGTCAGACATGATTTTCCTTTCACAAATCCGTGCTGACTTTGTCCGATGATTTCACTGCTTTCCAAATGTGCTGTTATCACATCTTTGATAACTGGCTCCAGCAGTTTCCCCACCACTGACGTTAGGCTAACCGGTCTATAATTCCCTGGTTTCTCTCTCCCTCCTTTTTTAAAAAGTGGGGTTACATTAGCCACCCTCCAATCCTCAGGAACTAGTCCAGAATCTAACGAGTTTTGAAAAATTATCACTAATGCATCCACTATTTCTTGGGCTACTTCCTTAAGCACTCTGGGATGCAGACCATCTGGCCCTGGGGATTTACCTGCCTTTAATCCCTTCAATTTACCTAACACCACTTCCCTACTAACATGTATTTCGCTCAGTTCCTCCATCCCACTGGACCCTCTGTCCCCTACTATTTCTGGAAAATTATTTATGTCCTCCTTACTGAAGACAGAACCAAAGTAATTATTCAATTGGTCTGCCATGTCCTTGCTCCCCATAATCAATTCACCTGTTTCTGTCTGTAGGGGACCTACATTTGTCTTTACCAGTCTTTTCCTTTTTACATATCTATAAAAGCTTTTACAGTCAGTTTTTATGTTCTCTGCCAGTTTTCTCTCATAATCTTTTTTCCCCTTCCTAATTAAGCCCTTTGTCCTCCTCTGCTGAACTCTGAATTTCTCCCAGTCCTCAGGTGAGCCACTTTTTCTTGTGTTCATATTGATGAAGGTGGAGCAGTAGATATGATGTATATGGATTATAATAAGGCATTTGACAAGGTAAACTTGGTAGGTTCATTCAGACAATCAAGAGGCATGGGATCCAGGGAAACTTGGCTGCACCCCAACACTTCCTTAGCATTGTATAGCTCCTCTACTGACATAGCAATAGTAAATCCAGAGGATTCCCTGCAGCACGCTTCCCTCAATGGAAGGGCAGGTGAGGCATTATATGACATTGGTCATACTGCACTTGGAGTACTGAATCGCTTATCTGAGATACGATGTGCTGGCATTAGAGAGGATCCAGAGAAAGTTCACAAAAACGATCCTGGGAATGAAAGGGTTAGTATGTGAGGAGTGCTTGTTGGCTCTGGGTCTGTATTCGCTGGAGGTTGGAAGAACGAGGCCTAGATAGAGTGGATGTGGAGAGGATGTTTTCTACAGTGGGGCATCTAGGACCAGAGGGCACAACCTCAGAATACAAGGGTGTGCCTTTAGAACAGAGATGAGGAACTTCTTTAGTGAGAGGGTGGTGAATCTATAGAATTCACTCACCGATGGCTGTGGAGGTCAAGTCATCAGGTAGATTTAAAGCAGAGGTTGCTAGGTTGTCAAAAGGTTATACAGAGAAGGCAAGAGAATATGTTTGAGAGAGGTAATAAGTTGGCCATGATGGAATGGCGGAGCAAACACAATGGACAGAATGGCCTAATTCTGGTCTTGTGGATGATGTGAAGGTGCTCAAACCCCTCTTGTGTTGTTCAGCCCCAACAATTCTCTCCATGGTCTAACTTGCATCTGTCTATATCACTGTCATAGAGTCATAGAAAAGTACAGCCCAGAAATAGGCCCTCTGGTCCATCTAGTCCACGCTGATCCATTTAAACTGCCTACTCCCATCAACCAGAACCCTCCATACCCCTACTATCCATGTACTTATCAAAATTTCTCTTAAATGCTGAAATCCAGCTTGCATGTACCACTTGTGCTGGCAGCTCATTCCACTTTCTCACAACCCTCTGAGTGGAAAAGCTTACCCTCATGCTCCCCTTAAACTTTACACTTTTCACACTTACCCCATGAACTCTAGTTGTAGTCCCACACAATCTCAATAGAAAGAGCTTGCTTGCATTTACCCTGCCTATGCCCTTCATAATTTTGTATTACTCTATCCTCTCATTCTTCTACAAGGAATAAAGTCCGAACCTATTCGATCTTTCCTTATAACTCAAGTCCTCCTAACCCAGCAACATCCTCATAAATTTTCTTTGCACTCTTTCAACTTTCTTTACATATTTCCTGTAGGTAGGTGACCAAAACTGTGCACTATACTCCAAATTAGGCCTCACCGATGATTTAGATAACTTCAACATAACATCCCATCTCCTGTACTCAATACTTTGATTTACGAAGGCCAATGTGCCAAAAGCTTTCTTGATGACCCTATCTACCCATGGTGCCACTTTCAATGAATTATGGAGCTGTACTCTCAGATTCCTTTGTTCTACCACACTCCTCGGTGCCCTACCATTCACTGTGCAATGTCTACCCTAGTTGGTCCTACCAAAGTGCAACACCTTGCACAGTCCTCCTAATGTCCTATACTATCATGCTTTCAAATTACTGTGGTGCCAAATTTCGTACTGCCTGAAATTCAACATTCTGCTGCCTATCTCCTGAACTAGATTATTTTCAAAAAAATAGTGCTAACCCATCGCCAATCAGATAAATTATCTGTTTTCTATCTCTTATCTAATTTTGCATCTTTGTTAAAATGCCTATGGTTCTGACCATGATCCTTCATTTCTCACCTAACAAAAACTAGTTAATCTCAATTACAACATTTCGAGTTAGACTGCATTTCAATAATTTTTGAAGAAAATTCTGTTTTGGCGAACAATCTATTTGTATTATTTTTATACAGTATTATATTATATTTAAATTAGTCCATTAATATTAATTGTGAGTGCTTATTTTTAAAGTATATGTGTATTAGTTTGCGTATATCTGCACATTTTTGATTACACATATATGTGTGCATGATAGATGGGATTCAATTCCCGCTGCTCTCTGTAAGGAATTTGTACATGACAGCATAGGTTTCCTCCAGGTGCTCTGGTTTCCTCCCAAAGTCCAAAGACATCGGTAGGTTACTTGGTCATTGTGAATTGTCCCATGAATTGGCTCAGATTAAATCAGGGGTTGCTGGGCAATGTGGCTCGCAGGGCCGGAAGGGCCCATTCCACACTGGATCTCAATAAATAAATAAAAACTTCTTTATTCCACTTTAAGGGCTGACGTGTTGTGTGCTCAGAGATGGTTTTCTATCCACTATGTTATAACATGTAATTATTTGAGATACCATCACTTTCCTGTCAGCTTCAACTGTCTGGGCTCTCTCATTAACAAGGCTCTCTTTTTGTTTATTGGGCCTTTTTTTTAATTCTAGAGACTGAATGCATGAAAATCTCAGGAGGTAAACAGTTTCTGAGATACTGAAACCATCGGGTCTGGCAGCAATAATTATTCCACAGTTAAAGACACTTAGATGACATTTGTTCCCCATTCTGATGTTTGGTCTGAACAACAACTGAACCTCTTGACGGTGTCTGCATGATCTTCTGCATTGAGTTGCTGCCACATGATCGACTGATTAGAAATTTGTATTAATGAGCAGGTGTACAGGTGTACCTAATAAAGAGTGCAAAGAAACTTCAGGACATTAGTTGAGCATCAGGTCCCTTGATGAGTCAGATGGTGGCTTGATTCAAACGTGTTTTTTAACAAGTGCATCTGCTACTGAAGTTGATGCAATTGAATGGTATACATCAAATCAAATATCTCTTTTCGGTACCTTCTCGGTTATTGCCTGATTCTTCAATGCAATGCCACTGAGACTGAATACTCTTTCAGCTCAATGGAGACAAAGCTAGAATATGTTCAAAACATTTTTTGTTGGTGAATGAAGGGTTAAACAATTGCATTTCAAGAAAGTGTTTTATTTAAACTAAAGCCCCTGAATTACAATTGCAGCCGGAGGCTGATAAACAGAAGGTATTTATAATGATGTTTCAATCCCAAAGTTCACAATGTTGTGTCTTCCTTTGTCTCATGCACATGTGCACACACGCACACACACACACACACACACACACACACGCACGCACACACACACACACACGCATGTTTAAACATGAACGCACAAGCTCATACGTTGAAGCACGTGTACAAACCTATCATACAAACATCCATGTACAGATACATACATAAGTAATCACAGGAACCACACATCCTTCCACACACAGATGAGCGAGCACACATAAAAAAGCAGCCACTGAGTGTATATTTCTCTCCATATTGTCAGTGTATGGATCTGCAGTCACTGTGGGTCACTGAAAGTCCGGCTCTAGCCGTTACCATGAAAATTCTTATTAGACTCCTCTGTTAGTGCCCATTCATTTCTTTCTGCCTCTTCAGAGAACAGCAACTATGTTTCAACGGCACAATATGCAGCCAGCTGAAGCTTTTTAATGGCATGGTTTACCCGACACAGAAAATAATAATTGAAAACAAAATTTTTCTTTCAAAATTTCATCTGCCATTATTTTGCTGCAACCAATACATCAGCAATGGGAAATTCAATCAATGCATTGCTCTTCAGAACATTTTTTTCCTCATCTACCTGTAAATGAATCCTCTGTTATGATTATTCTTTTATTTTGTTCATTATGTAATGTTGGACATCAATCTAAACACCTACGTTCATTTCCCTGGCTGTGGGACAACCTGGTGTCTTGGATGGGGATTGAAGAGTGCATCACATTGGGTGATGGAAGTTACCTACAGGCCTGGGGATAGGATGGTGACCGCTGTTCCCTTTTGTTCTCATCACTTCCATGAAAGGACAGCTTTATTTATTGTAGGCAAGCAATAAAGCTCACAGCCAAGAAAACTCACCAATGACTCTCCTTCCTCAGGAGGCTAAAGAAATTCAACATGCCCCTATTGACTGTTAATCTATTTTTATTGATGCCTCATAGAACACATTCCGTCTGGACGCATAATAGCTTGGTATGGCACCTGATCTGCAAATGACCATAAGAAACTACAGAGAGAAGTGGAAGGTGTCTCCCCACTATGGACACCGTTCACATTTCTCGCTGCCTCAATAAAGCAGCCAGCAAAATCAAAGACACCACCTACCCTGCGCTGCTGTGATGCCCCAATGTGGCACTGATAATGCACTACCCACCCCCGTTCAAGCGCATTGCACCCTATTCAAAAAATCCACTGAGTGTATATTTTGCAGTGATCTGCAGCTCAGTTGTTCCATGTGATTGTCATACAAGTGTGACAAAACTGGCAAGTAGACCTCATGATCCATGACTGGTTCTTATCAAGATACCAGTGAGAAGTTCAAGTTTCTTGTCATTCAACGATATACAATGTATACAGCCAAATGAAACAACATTCATCTCCAGACCAAAGTGCAGAACACACTACATATAACTTCCATGCATAACACATAAAGTAATATTACCAGAAATAAACTAACAAAGAATAAGTTGCATATATGATGCAAGTTAAAAAGAAAACAGCATAGCGCTACTTGTACTTCATATGAGATGAGACCTGGGTGGTGGCAGGGAGTTCTGTAGTCTTACAGGCATGCAGGAAGAAACTCTTTCCCGTTCCAACAGTTCCTGTTCTAATACTATGGTTCCTCTTGCTGGATGGTAGGGTATCAAAGACATTGTGAGAGGGATCACGGAGAGTAATGTATGGATCTAGTTCTTGTAGCGCAATGACTCCCCAAGTACTAATTGTTGACTGATAACTTACACATGTGCATTCATTTGATGCTTTCACTGCAAAGTGAATACACGAAGTGAGTGCCTCTATTTATTTGATATGTAGTTGTATGGACACAGCAAACTGGCAATGAGTAGGAACCTGAGTGACAGCAGATATCACCAACTGCTCCGACAGTTACGAGGTAACAGAATTCAGAGGAAGGAAGGGAGGCAGCGAGAGGAAAGAGTGAACTGAGCCAGTCTGGAGAAGGCGGTAATGGATGTTAGAAAAGGGTGCATGAGTAACAGTGCACAGCATCAGTACGCAATGAATGGCGCATGGCTAGCAAAGCAAAAATAAAAGTAACATGACAAAGGCCTTAGTCGGGAAAGTCGATGAATTTGATACCGCTATTGAGGACTGAGAATCATATATGGAGAAGGTTGAACAGTATTGTAATGCTCATGATTTGGATGATGTCAAGAAAGTCTCCACACTTCACAGCTTAGTGGGTGCTAGAACGTACAGTCTTACGCAACTTAGTAACACCTGAAAAGCAAGCAAGCAAGATGATCAACAAAATTGTTGCAATTTTGCAAAATCACTTGAGCCCGAGACCACTTGTGACAAATGTGACATTAAAAAGTGTGTATGGAACCGGAGGAGACAGCAGAGATACTTAATGAATACTTTGCTTCAGTAATCACTATGGAAAAGGATCTTGGCGATTGTAGGGATGACTTACAGCGGTTTGAAAAGCTTGAGCATAGAGACATTAAGAAAGAGGATGTGCTGGAGCTTTTGGAAAGCATCAAGTTGGATAAGTCACCGGGACCGGATGAGATGTACCCCAGGCTACTGTGGGAGGCGAGGAAGGAGATTGCTGAGCCTCTGGCAATGATATTTGCATCATCAATGGGAACGGGAGAGGTTCCAGAGGAATCGAGGGTTGCAGATCTTGCTCCCTTATTCAAGAAAGGGAGTAGAGATAGCTCAAGAAATTATAGACCAGTGAGTTTTACCTCAGTGGTTGGTAAGTTGACGGAGAAAATCCTGAGAGGCAGGATTTATGAACATTTGGAGAGACATAATATGATTAGGAATAGTCAGCATGACTTTGTCAAGGGCAGGTCGTGCCTTATGAGCCTGATTGAATTTTTTGAGCATGTGACTAAACACATTGATGAAGGGAGAGCAGTAGATATAGTGTATATGGATTTCAGCAAGGCATTTGATAAAGTACCTTATGCAAGGTTTATTGAGAAAGTAAGGAGGCATAGGATCCAAGGGGTCATTGTTTTGTGGATCCAGAAATGGTTTGCTCACAGAAGGCAAAGAGTGGTTGTGGGCAGGTCATAATCTGCATGGAGGTCAATGACCAGTGGTCTGCCTCAGGGATCTGTTCTGGGACTCCTTCTCTTTGTGATTTTTATAAATGACCTGGATGAGGGAGTGGAGAGGGGTTAGTAATTTTGCTGATGACACAAAGGTTGGAGGTGTTGTGGATAGTGTGGAGGGCTGTCAGAGGTTACAGCAGGGCATCAATAGGATGCAAAACTGGGCTGAGAAGTGTCAGATGGAGTTCAGCTCAGATAAGTGTGAGGTGGTTCAAATAGGATAGTAGCATATAGTATTAATGTTAAGACTCTTGGCAGTTTGGAGGATCAGAGGGATCGTGGGGTACAAGTCCATAGATCACTCAAAGCCGCTGCATAGATTGACTCTGTGGTTAAGAAGGTGTACGGTGCATTGGCCTTCATCAACAGTGGGATTAAGTTTAAGAGCTGACAGGTAATGTTGCAGCTATATAGGATCATAGTCAGACCCCGCCTGGAGTACTGTGTTTATTTCTGGTCACCTCACTACAGGAAGAATGTGGAAACTATAGAAAGGATGCAGAGGAGATTTACAAGGATGTTGCCTGGATTGGGGAGCATGCCTTATGAGAATAGGTTGAGTGAATTCAGCCTTTTCTCCTTGGAGTGGTGAAGGATGAGAGATGACCTGACAGAAGTGTATAAGATGATGAGAGGCATTGATCGTGTGGATAGTCAAAGGATTTTTCCCAGGGCTGAAATGGCTAGCATGAGAGGGCACAGTTTTAAGGTGCTTGGAAGTAGGTACAGAGGAGATGTCAGGGGTAAGTTTTTTATGCACAGAGTGGTGAGTACGTGGAATGGGCTGCCTGCGACAGTGGTGGAGGTGGATACGTTAAGGTCTTTTAGAGACTCTTGGATAGGTACATGGAGTTTAGAAAAACAGAGGGCTATGGGTAACCCTAGGAAATTTCTAAAGTAAGTATATGTTCGGCACAGCATTGTGGGCTGAAGGGCCTGTATTGTGCTATAGGTTTTCTATGTTTCTAATAACTGAGAGATTTAGATTTCATAAAAGGAACCAGTCAAAGGATGAAAGCATTTCTAAATACATTGCAGAACTGCACTAACTTCCCCAATACTGTGACTTGAGAGATGGACTTTCTGATGCATTAAGTAACAGGCTTGTATGTGGCATGTATAATCAAAGCACTCAAAAGAGGCTACTGTCTGAAAGAGACCTAACCTTAGAACTGGCATTTTACCATTGCAATTTTGTTGGAGATTGCAGCAAATGATGTGTCAGAACTTTTTAAAAAAAGAGTTTGGAATGTGAAAAGCACAAAATGTCCCTGAATGGTGCAAAAAGCCAAAAATTTTATCTATGTGGTAAATCTTCCCACAATGAAAATAACTGTTGGTTCAAAGTAAAAGTTTGCAGAAAGTGTCACAGACAAGGCCACATAGAGAGAGTTTGCAAGTCAGACAAAAAGCACAACCAAAGAGAAAAACCACACAGAATCAAAAGTCTCAAATACAAAATTAAACATATGCATAAAGTGACTGAATGTGAAACTGAATCAGACAACACAGAGTCTGTTAAGGTGACCTGTTCTGCCTAGAACTGCGGAGTATTGCTGAAGCAGATTGCAAAACCATATGGATCACAACGAATGTGTCTGGTGTAAAACTGAAAATGGAGCTGGATACAGGGTCAGCTTTGTCAGTAATCTCAGAGGCTGACTACAACAGATTGTTTTCTATACTACCATTAGAAAAGACCTCAGTGATCCTAAAGACCTACACAGGTGAAAAAAAAGTATCTCCCAAAGGCAAACTGGAAGTGAAGTGAATGCACGCAGATCAGGCACAACAGTCAGAGCTTTATGTATTGAAAAGTGGAAAGCCAACACTTTTCGGACATGTGTGGTTGAGAAAATTCCAAATAGACTGGCACACAGTCAAAGCTCTCAATGAGTCATCAACAGACAACTACAGCGCAAGTGGTAGCACTAACCAGAGGCTGTCAGCTGCTTAATGCTAATGAGAATATGTTTTTGAAGGGGTGTTAGTAAACTTAAAGGTACGAAGGCCAGAATTGAACTGGATGAAGCAGCAACACCAAGATTTCATAAAGTGCATCCAGTGCCTTGTGCACTACGTCCTAAAGAGGATGCTGAACTTCAGAGGTTGGAGGCATCTGGCATTCTCTCCAACACTGAGCAGAGTGATTGGGCCATGCCCATTGTCCCAGCGATCAAGAAAAGGAAGGCTAGGGCCATTCGCATATGTGGGGACTTCAAAGTGAGCATCAACCTGTTGCTGCATACTGTGTAGTATCCCATCTCACAAATAGAAGATATATTTATGTCTTTGCAGGCAAGGAGAGGTTTTCAAAGATTGACTTGTCATAAACCTATCTGCAAATGGAGACTGAGGAGTCAAGCAGGAATTTCCTCACAATCAACACTCACAAAGAACTGTTCCAGCATAATTGTCTCCATAAGACCATAAGACAGGAACAGAACTAGGCCATTCAGCCGATTGAGTCTGCTCCACCTTCCATCCTGGCTGATCCTGGATCCCACTCAACCCCATACACCTGCCTTCTTGCCACATCCTTTGGTCAGTTAATGATCAACTGCCACCTTAAATATACGTATGGACTTGGCCTCCTCCACTGTCTGTGGTAGAGCATTCCATAGATATACTACACTCTGGCTAAAAAAAAAATTCCTCCGTACCTCCGTTCTAAAGGGTTGCCACTCAGTTTTGAGGCTGTGACTTCTAGTTCTGGATAGCCAACCATAGGAAACATACTCTTCACATCCACCCTATCTAGTCCTTTCAACATTTGGTAGGTTTCCATGAGATCCTCCCGCATTCTTCCAAATTCCAGTGAGTAAAGGCCCAAAGCTGCCAAACGCTCCTCATGTGTTAACCCCTTCATTCCTGGAATCATCTTTTTCTACCTCCTCTGGACTCTCTCCAATGACAACACATCCTTTTTGAGATATGGGGCACAAAACTGTTGACGATACTCCAAGTGCGGCATGATAAAGTCTTATAAAGGCTCCACATATTTCCTTGCTTTTATATTGTATTCCTCTTGAAATAAATGCTAACATTGCATTTGCCTTCTTTATCACAGACTCAACCTGTAAATTAACCTTGGGAGTCTTGCACGAGGTCTCCTAAATCCCTCTGCAACTCTGACATTTGAAGCTTCTCCCCATTTAGATACTAGTCCACTCTATTGTTCCTTTGACCAAAATGTATTATCATACACTTCCCAACACTGTATTCTATCTGCCACTTTTTTGCCCATTCTTCTAAGTCCTGCTGCAATTGCATTGCTTCCTCAGTGCTACCTACCCCTCCATATATCTTCGTATCATCCACAAACTTTGCCACAAAGCTATCAATTCCATTATCCAAATCATTGAAAAACAATGTGAAAAGCAGTGGTCCCAATACTGACCCCTGAGGAAAACAATGAGTCGCTGGCAGCCAACCAAAAAAGGCAACTTTTATTCCCACTCGCTGCCACCTGCTATCCACTAATCAGCCATTCTGCTATCCAAGCCAGGATATTTCCTTTAACACCCCAGGATTTTATCTTGTTAAGCAGCCTCATATTGTCACTTTATCAAAAGCCTTCTAAAATCCAGGCAAATGACATCCATTGCCTCTCCTTTGTCCACCCTGCTTGCTACTTCCTTGAAGAACTCTAACAGATCTGTCAGGCAACATTTCCCTTCACAGAAACAATGTTAACTTTGACTTATTTTATCATTAGTCTCCAAGTACCTCAAAACCTCATCCTTAATAATACACTCCAACACTTTCCCAACCACTGAGGTTAGGCTAACTGGCCTATAATTTCCTTTCTTTTGCCTTTTTCCCTTCTTAAAGACTGGTGTAACATTTGCAATCTTCCAGTCCTCTAGGACCAAGCTAGAATCAGGTGATTCTTGAAAGATCATGACCACACATTGACCTCCTGAAACCATATCTATGCTGGGAAGTGAAGAATAAACAGTTCAGCAGGTTGTCAGGTAAATCAGCAAGGAGCTTCGAGGCTGGGCGGGTAGTCCTAGCTCATGATTACCAGGAAGACAAATGGACACCCAATAGGACACATTACAGCCACCAGACTTGGCTTTCAGTGATGATCATGTCACTAACAGTAACATAACACCTGCAAAGGAGGAAGTTGTCTTTGACAAGACAATGGAGAAACCCGATGCCTCTCCATAGATCCAAAAGTGCTATCCTGAAAGAAACAGAGTGCCACCCAAAAGCTAAGTCTTTAGTATAGTGAAGTTAGTTACAGACTGTTATTGTGAAATCATGTTTACGTATTTAAATATGGCCTGTTAAAGGGAAATTGAATGTTTTGTACATGTACAGGTTTATGTTACATTAATCTAAAGGGAAGGAAGTGTAATCTATAGATCTGCTTCTATTCCTTAGCACTAATTATTGACTGATAGCTTACACGTGAGCATTGATTTGTTGCTCTCTCTGCAAAGTGAATACACGAGTTAACCACCTCCAAATGTGTGCCTTTATTTATTCACTATGTAGTTGTACAGACACAATACTGACATTGCTATGGACCCTGCATACATAGTGCTCCTGATAAATATCTCTAATGGGTGAAAGGGGGACCCCCGGTGATCCTCTCAGCAGTCTTCATAGTCCTTTGTAGGGACCTGCAGTTCGATGCCTTGCAATTCCCGTACCAGACAGTGTGCAGCGGGTCATGAGAATCTCAATGGTGTTCCTGTAAAAATTGGTTAAAATAGGTGGGTGGGGGAGACTCACTCACCAGAATTTCCTCAGAAAGTGGAGGTGCTGCAGTGCTTTGTTGACCAAAGAGATAGAGTTGAGTCTGGCTCCTTTGACATTCCCTTCTGAACTCATAAAGGCTCCCTGTATCTCACCATTTTGATTCATAGCCTAAAGCTCATCATAAGCATTGCCTGGGCCATCTCGACAGCTTTCGAGCCAGAAAGCAATAACACATATCAAGGTTTCAACTATTAGAGCATTCATAATGCCAATACATCTCCTTCGGGGCAGAAACGAACTCACCACACATGACCTGAATCCCGACCATTAACTCAGACTCACTGGTAGCCTAAACATTTTGTATGATGGTGATAGAAATATTCTGAAACCAACTGGAATAAAGATGTCAAATCTGCATACATTAAGTAAATAATAATGTTAATCATGGATTCTCGGCCCCAAGTAGCTAAAGTGGAAAGAAAAATAACTCAATAAATTCATAGTAATTTGCTTTATATTGAACACCAATGAAATTTATACAGTGACGATATTAAAAATTGTTACTTTTCCACAAACTAATATGAGAAGGGTTACTAAGCAGCATTACCTCCCCACATTCATTTGTTTGCCTAAAGCACATCAGTAAAACATTAGCCTCTGAGAAATGTGACTTAATTTTGCAAGCATCTTCCTTTTCAAAGGGATTGATATTCATTTTTATCTTAAATGAGCTCAAGGTCCACAAATTCAGACGTGTTCGTAAATGACACTGCAATCCATCAGCCACTCATTTTGGGCGCCCAGATTAGTCAGAGGCACTCAAGCAGAATGAATGACAGGAGAGCTGATGAAAGAAAACAGCCTGGTAACAGCGATGCTCTTGTTTCTAAACGTGTTTCAGGGTTCTTCCTAATCCAAGATTGATGAAAAAGGATAACTCTATTAAGGTGGAGAAGCCAGGTTAAAGGCAGCAGATCTGGCTACACAAGCAGAATGCCGTACGCAGTCTTTCACCCAAGGCAAGGCTCCCTCACAAAATAGCCCTCATGCTGAATCTCCATCAAGTGTTCAGAAAGTATCTCTAACTTTCAGCAAAATATTTTCTGTAGACTCATCGTTATCATCATCATCATCATTATGTGGCATGTCGTTTCACATGGGTGATCACCGTCTTGACCATGATTGTTCTTGGCAAGTTTCCTTCAGAAGTGGTTTGCCTTCGCCTTCTTCTGGGAAGTGTCTTTACAAGTTGGGTGACCCCAGCCATTATCAATATTTTTCAGAGATTGTCTGCCTGGTGCCGGCAGTCGCATAACCAGGATTTGTGATATGCACCAGCTGCTCATACCACCGTCCACCACCTGTTTCAAGTGACCCTGATCAGGGGCTCAGCAAGTGCTACCCCTTGCCCAAGGATGACCTGCAGGCTAGTAGAGGGAAGGAGCACCTTATACCCCCTTTGGTAGAGACGCATCCCCACCCCACCACCCATCTACAGACTAGATACTCCAATAAACTCCCAATAAACTCCAAAGTAAAAGAAAATTTGGTGGTCCGTGCAGTACTTTGTGTGTAGTTTTTTCACTGACTCTATTATATTTCTTTGTTCTACTGAATCGAGATGAAGAGGAATTTCTTTAGCCAGATAGTCATAGTCATAGTAATACTTTATTGATCCCGGGGGAAATTGGTTACCGTGAGAAAAAAAATACAACAACTAAGTTAAAAAGTTTAAGAGTAAGGAACTACGGAGCAACTGTAACCGGCTGCATGCACAACCAGCGCTTGCGCACAATCTAGATGGTGGTGGATCTGTGGAAATTCTTGCCACTGACGGCTGTAGAGGGCAATTCACTGGGTATATTTAAAGTAGAGGTTGATAGACTCTTGATTAGTTAAGACATCAAAGGCAGGAGAATGGGATTGAGAGGGATAATAAATCAGCCATGATAGAATGGCAGAGCGGACTTGATGGGCTGAATGGCCTAATTATGCTCCTATGTAGAAACATAGAAACATGTGTTGTGTGTGTGTATATATATATATATATTTGATTAAACATTCTTGTTCGTTTACATAACTCATTACGGGTTATATGCGTAAATATGTGCATTGCATATGTAGTGCACCTCACTTAAAGTTAAGACGAAGTCAGACCCACATTCTGGGACTCCATGTCTTTCTTTGAATTAATTTACTATTTTAAAGTTACAAAACATAACACCCTAACTTACTGAGAACGCCTCCAAGAAAATGAATTCCAGTGTTGGATATGGCAATAAATATGTACTTTGATAATGAATTTATTTGAAAATTTGAACTTTGACCTTTCTTGAAGGCTCAGTATTGTTGTAAGAAGAAGAAATCGAAGGTCCATGTGCCAGACCTTATTAGGGGATTGGAGATGGAGAGAGCCAGTAGCTTTAAACTCCTTGACGTTACCATTTCAGAGGATCTGTCCTGAGGCCAGCATTTAAATGGCAACACAAAGAAGGCAGAACAGCACCTTTGCTTTCTTGGAAGTTTGCATTCTTTCAGCATGTAACCAAACTTTATGGATGCACGGTAGAGGGTATTCTAACTGGTTGCATCATGATCCGGTATGGAAACACCAATGCCTAGGAACGGAAAAGTCTGCAGAAAGTGATGGATACAGCCCAGCCCATCACAGGCAAAGCCCTTCACAGTATAAGGAGCACTGCCACAAGAAAGCAGCATCCGTCATCAAAGACCGACAGCATCCGGGCCAAACTATCTTGCAAAATCCATGTAAAACCCTGGAAATGAAAATGTAGTAACACTAGTAAAAAGACCAAAAATATTTAGCAGTGCAATGCATCATAGTTCTATTTTTGCTAATGACAAGGAAGTATGTCATTCAGAGTATGCCAGCCTCACCTACACTTGGGGGCAATTACTAATTAGCCCATTAATGTACTGCCACTATATCATTGCCATTTCTGAGGAAATTGAAGTCTCAATGGTGCTGAAGTCGAAAAAGTTGAAAAGTTAATGTTACCAGGAGTGAACCTCATCAATAGTGTGCCCTGGCATAACAGATGCCACAACCAAGAACATGCACTAGTACCCCTACTTCCTCAGGAGATTGAAGAAATTAGGCATGTGCTCTTTGACCCCTACTAATTCTTATTGATGCACCATAGAAAGCATCCAAAGCTCAATGTTCAAAGTAAATTTATTATCAAAGTACATATATGTCACCATGGACACCCTGAGATTTATGTTCTTCTGGGCATACTCAACAAATCTACAGAATAATAATTATAACAGAATAAATGAAAGACTGTCCCACTAGGGCATTCAATGAGAGTGTAGAAGACAATAAACTGAGCAAGTATAAAATCAGAAACAGAATCAGGTTCATAGTGTGACGAAAGACCAAGTTGTCAGAAAATTGATGCTAATGAGAGAGGTAAGAGAGACAATGGAGCAGCATTCAGACATGTTAATGAGAGACGAGAGAGATTAACGAAAAGACACACAGTTCCGAGAATTGTCAGACCGGTTGCTTTGAACCTGAACTGTTTGAAGTTTGATGGACAGGCGATACCCCAGCAGGGGGATAAAAGGAACAGGTTCGCTAAGGCAAGACAGACACCACGAGATCACGAGATAACGAGACCCAGGAAGTGCGGTGTGCCCCCACAAGTTGGTGGAAGTTTTGGAGGTCTAGTCGCGGGAACGACCATAGACGCACAGGGTGAAAAGGTACTATCGGCGGGAACCTGGTGTGTGTGTCTGCCCTTGCCTGGGTGCCGGGTTCACCGTGGAAGAACGATTGTATCCGGAACGGAGGGGTCACAGACAGTGACCTCAAAAGACAGTAAAAGGGCTTGCCCGAAAGCTAACTGCGAGGAACATCAAAGGTCTGTTTGAATCAGAAATTTGCATATTCGCTCTCTCTCTCTCTCTCTCTCCAACGGCACAACAGCGATTACTGCGAACTGTACTCAGCTGAACTGAACTCTGCGTCACTTGAGACTGATCATTTTACCCCTAGACTGCGATAGAGCTTGATTGATTCCTATTATCCTAGTTCTGTGTACATGTGTGTTTTATCATTGCTAACCCGTTGCATTTATATTCTTACGATCAGAGTACTGTGTTACTTATTTCTTTAATAAAACTTCCTTAGTTCCAGTAATCCAGACTCCAACTAAGTGGTCCATTTCTGCTGGTTTGGCAACCCAGTTACGGGGTACGTAACAATAGTCACCGACATGTTTCATGTAATTTGTTAACCTAGCAGCAGCAGCAGTACAATGCAATTCATGATAATATAGAATGAAAAAAATATAAATAAGTAAATCAATTACAGTAAGTATATATGTATATTAAATAGATTAAAATTAGTGCAAGATCAGAAATAATAAACGGAGGTGGTGTTCAAGGGCTCAATGTTCATTTAGAGATCGTATGGCAGAGGGGAAGAAGCGGTTCCTGAATTGCTGAGTGTGTGCCTTCATGCTGCTTATCTCCTTCCTGACGATGACAATGAAAAGAGGGCATAATCAATAAGAATAAATAAGCAATAATCCAGATGCATTAAGGTTTGGTACGGCAACCGTCCTGCCCAGGAAACTGCAGAGAGTATGGACACAGCTCAGCATAACACAGGAACCAGTCTGCTCTCTATGGCCACTGACACAGTGCTTGCTGCCTTGGTAAAACAGCCAGCATAATCAAAGATCCCACCCTCCCTGAACATTCTCTCATCAGGCAGAAGTTCGAAAAGCCTGAAAACATGTTTCACCAGGCTCAATGACAGCTTGTATCTTTCTGTCATAGCATTATTAAATGGTCCCCTTGTACAACAAGGTGGACTCTTGACCTCACACGCTACCTTGTTATGACTGTGCACCTTAGTATCGGACAAGGTGTAGCATCTGTTTACTCCCCCCTGATCAGGGTCATGCGAAGCCAAGGGAGTAGGTGGTGAATGGCCGTATGAGCAGCTGGTACATATAACCATAACAATTACAGCATGGAAACAGGCCATCTCAGCCCTTCTAGCCCCTGCCTAACTCTTATTCTCACCTAGTCCCACCGACCTGCACTCAGCCCATAACCCACCATTCCTTTCCTATCCATATAGCTGTCCAATTTAACTTTAAACGACAACATCGAACCTGTCTCAACCACTTCTGCTGGAACTTCGTTCCACACAGCTACCACTCTCTGAGTAAAGAAGTTCCCCCTCATGTTACCCCTAAACTTTTGCCCTTTAACTCTCAACTCATGTCCTCTTGTTTGAATCTCCCCCCCCAATGGAAAAAGCCTATCCACGTCAACTCTATCTATCCCCCTCATAATTTTAAATACCTCTATCAAGTCCCCCCTCAGCCTTCTACGTTCCAAAGAATAAAGACCCAACTTGTTCAACCTTTCTCTGTAACTTAGGTGATGAAACCCAGGTAACATTCTAGTAAATCTTCTCTGTATTCTCTCTATGTTGTTGACATCTTTCCTATAATTCAGTGACCGAAACTGTACACAATACTCCAAATTTGGCGTCACCAATGCCTTGTACAATTTTAACATTACATCCCAACTCCTATACTCAATGCTCTGATTTATAAAGGCCAGCATACCAAAAGCTTTTTCACCACCCTATCCACATGAGATTCCACGTTCAGGGAACTATGCACCATTATTCCTAGATCCCTCTGTTCTACTGCATTCTTCAATGTCCTACCATTTACCGTGTATGTCCCGGTTATATCACAAGTCCTGGTTATGCTACCGCTGACACCAGGCAGAAAATCTCTGAAGAGTATTGATAGTGGCTGAGGTCATCCATCTTGTAAAGATACTGCCCAGAAGAAGGTAATGGCAAACCACTTCTACAGTAAAATTTGCCAAGAAGACCACAATCGCCCATGTCATGTCACACAGCATATAATGATGATGATGAATTTAAACACCAAGGGGAAACCATGAGATGAAAGTGAGAATGGGCAGACTCCACATAGTCAGGACCCAAGGTCAGTACTGAACCCTACACAAAGGTGCAGGAGGACCAATTACTGCACCATACATGATGTTCAGACAGTGTCTGAGAGCAGGATGAGCCCTGTAAGTTGGGAATCTTTTCAGAAAATGCAGAGACACTCAGTTTTCAGTGCTTTATTCGGATACAGTGATTGAGTGGATAGCCTGAGACCTTTTCCCAGGGGGGAAATGACTAAAACAAGGAGGAAAATACAGGGCGATGTCAGAGGTGCGTTTTTGACGCAGGGAGTGGCGGTTGTGTGGAACGTGCTGTTAGGGGTGGTTATAGAGGCAGATATATCACCGACACTTAAAAGGTAGGTGTATGCATTATAAGAAAATGGAGAGCTATTTGGTAAGGGAGGGTTGGATTGATGTTGGAATAGGTTAAGGGGCCAGCACAACTGTGGGCAGAAGGGCCTGTACTGTGCTGTAATAATTTACTGATGTTCTATCGCACAGTGCATTAAGTTAGAACATGGTAAAACAACAGCAATAAAAACATTGGAGCAGAATTACACCATTCGGCCCATCGAGTTTACTCCGCCACTTCATCATGGCTGATCCACTTCCCTCTGAAGCCCATTCTCTTGCTATAAAGTGTCGCAGCCACAGAAAATATGCGGTGCGGGTAAACAATAAGGCACAAGGCCTTAACAAGGTAAATTGTGAAGCTTCCAATTTATCGTACTAGGGAAATACTTTATAGCCTTATATTAGTGTGGTAGAAGCTGTCCTGGAGCCTGCTGGGATGCGCTTTCACGGTTTGTATTGTTCCATCTTATTGCAATACCTTTTGCCACAGCCCCCAAGAGATGGCTAAACTGGGGTCCCCTGACCTGAAGACTTGATTGGCTCTTCTCAAACATCCCCGCTGACAATTCAGGGAAGCTGCTTAGCACACCATGCATGTCACAAAGTTCTGGCACCGTGCTCAAACAACTGTGTTGGAAATCACCTCTGGTTAGCGATCTGAAATATAGCTTTAATATACTGAAGGCTCTTTTTTATTGCTATGTTGTTTGGAGACTGATTCACTCCATCATATCTTCCCTCTGCAGGCATTTGTTGTACAGAAAGATGATCTGCAGCCAACTTGTCAGAGTGCATCCATTGCCATTTGTCAGCCTTTCTTGGATTTGGGTCCGTTCCACAAGTAGTGTTAAGGTAGCACCATGTTAGCTTGTTAATGGGTCATAATCTCAGTTCTGAGGCAATGCATTTGCAATAATTCTCTCGGCATCGTTTATATGGGGAGATGAGTTTTCATCAGCACATAAACATATAAGATATGTAAGATCCTGAGAGATCTTGATAGTTGAAGAGGATGTTTCTCCTCAAGGGATATTCAAGAACCATTCAAAACTAAGGCATCAAAACTGAGCCATGCAAGGTCAACATTCATTTCGAGAGGACTAGAGTGTATTCAAAGATTCAAAGCTTATTTATTATCCAAGTATATATGCGGTATAAAACCCTGAGATTCATCTTTCCACAGAGACATGAAACAAAGAAAACCATGGATCCTGTTCAAGGAAAAATATCAAACCCCCGACATTAAAAAAAAAGAACACTCTAAAAAGAATGAAAAACACAGAATATGAAACAACAAACCACAAAGTTATTGGTACAGTCTAGGTATGTTCAGCTTAGTTCAGTTCAGTTCAATTTTCTGCTGTTTCGTTTGTGACTGCAGGCAACAGGGTTAATCCACCCCAATCAAAATTGCACAAAATAGCAATAAAAAAGGAGTAAACAGAGACTTAAACACATCATGACATGAACTACAAAGTCCAATCTACAAGCCACGCCAATTCAACCTTGCCCAAGACCCAAGGTTCCAGCACCATCCCCTGGCAACATCAAGCAAGAGGGAGAGAGAAAGAGACTGGTCAAATGCAGGCTGAGGGCACTTAACAGCCACTCGCCTTCTGCTCTTGTCCT
Source organism: Mobula hypostoma (assembly GCF_963921235.1). Classification (NCBI taxonomy): domain Eukaryota; kingdom Metazoa; phylum Chordata; class Chondrichthyes; order Myliobatiformes; family Myliobatidae; genus Mobula; species Mobula hypostoma. Next base: position 4,676,074 of record NC_086103.1, read on the forward strand.
CATTGATTTCAATCTTCCTCGACACTTTAATCAGAGAGATCGGCAAGAAATTAAATCGACCATGGGTTTGCACGCCATCTCAGGCTCCTTGGCCCCCAGGCTGTACACTTCACTCAGAGCCTTACCAAAGCCTCACAGTCAGCATGGGTTTGTGAAGGGCAGATCGTGTCTAACAAGCTGATAGAGTTCTTTGAGGAGGTGACCAGGCATATAGATGAGGATAGTGCAGTGGATGCGATCTATATGGATTTTAGTAAGGCATTTGACAAGGTTCCACACGGTAGGCTTATTCAGAAAGTTAGAAGGCATGGGATCCAGGGAAGTTTGGCCAGGTGGATTCAGAATTGGCTTGCCTGCAGAAGGCAGAGGGTGGTGGTGGAGGGAGAACATTCAGATTGGAGGATTGTGACTAGTGGCGTCCCACAAGGGACCTCTACTTTTCGTGATTTTTATTAACAACCTGGATGTGGGGGTAGAAGGGTGGGTTGGCAAGTTTGCAGACGACACAAAGTTTGGTGGTGTTGTAGATAGTGTAGAGGATTGTCAAAGATTGCAGAGAGACATTGATAGGATGCAGAAGTGGGCTGAGAAGTGGCAGATGGAGTTCAACCCGGAGAAGTGTGAGGTGGTACACTTTGGAAGGACAAACTCCAAGGCAGAGTACAAAGTAAATGGCAGGATACTTGGTAGTGTGGAGGAGCAGAGGGATGTCGGGGTACATGTCCACAGATCCCTGAAAGTTGCCTCACAGGTGGATAGGGTAGTTAAGAAAGCTTATGGGGTGATAGCTTTCATAAGTCGAGGGATAGAGTTTAAGAGTCGCGATGTAGTGATGCAGCTCTATAAAACTCTGGTTAGGCCACACTTGGAGTACTGTGTCCGGTTCTGGTCACCTCTCTATAGGAAGGATGTGGAAGCATTGGAAAGGGTACAGAGGAGATTTACCAGGATGTTGCCTGGTTTAGAAAGTATGCATTATGATCAGAGATTAAGGGAGCTAGGGCTTTACTCTTTGGAGAGAAGGAGGATGAGAGGAGACATGATAGAGGTGTACAAGATAATAAGAGGAATAGATAGAGTGGATAGCCAGCGCCTCTTCCCCAGGGCACCACTGCTCAATACAAGAGGACATGGCTTCAAGGTAAGGGGTGGGAAGTTCAAGGGGGATATTAGAGGAAGGTTTTTTACTCAGAGAGTGGTTGGTGCGTGGAATGCACTGCCTGAGTCAGTGGTGGAAGCAGATACACTAGTGAAGTTTAAGAGACTACTGGACAGGTATATGGAGGAATTTAAGGTGGGGGCTTATATGGGAGGCAGGGTTTGAGTGTCGGCACAACATTGTGGGCCGAAGGGCCTGTACTGTGCTGTACTATTCTATGTTCTATGTTCAAACTCACTCAGAGACAGCAAAGTGCCATATTGTTCAGTCGGCCCAAAAACACACCATCAAAATGAAAGTCATTGGTTCCAAACATAGCAATATCATATTTGAAAGAAGAAGAATAAGTAAATGAAGTAAAAGAAGTAGTTTTGTGAATTGTCAGAAGGATGTCGCCTTCAGTCGTGTTATTCACTGGTGTCATCTTCTTCAGTCTCCCAGCACGAAAATGCAAAAATACAATACTGAGACTTTTTAAGGCATTGGTCAGGCTTCAATTGGAGTATGATGAGCAGTTTTGGGTCCCTTATCTAAGAAAAGATGTGTTTGCATTGGAGAGGGTCCAGAGGAGGTTCAAGAGAATGATCAGAATTGAAAGGGTTTACATATACGTGAGGAGTTTTAAATCGTTCCGGGCCTGTACTTGCTGGAGTTTAGAAGAATGAGAGGGGATCTCATTGAAACCCACTGAATACTGAAAAGCCTAGACAGCACGGGAGTCAAGGACTAGAGGTCACAGATCAGAATACAAGGTTGTCCCTTTAGAACAAAGATGTGGAAAAATGTCTTTAACCAGAGAGTGAATCTGTGGATTTCATTGCCAGAGATGGCTGCTGAGGCCAAGTCACTGGGTATATTTAAAGCAGAGTTTGACAGGTTTTTGATTAGTTAGGACATCAAGGGTGATGGGGAGAAGACAGAAGCATGGGATTGAGTAGGATAATGTATCAGCCATGACGGAATGGTGGAGCAGACTTACGGTCTTATGGCTAATCTCCCATTTAATAAAAAAATTAGATATTTTTTATTCTCTCTCTCAGAGGGCTGTGTGTCTTTTGCATTTTCTTCCTCAAAGGGCAGAGAAAGTACATCATCTGAACATTTTTTAGAGGCAGAGGTGGCTACATTTTTGATAATTAAGAGGTCAAAGGTTACTGGGTGTTGGGTAAATGCAGAGTTGATTTTATTGAATGGAAGATATGACCCAGGCACCTCCCACTCTCCATATGTGAAAAAAATTAACTTGTATGTCTCCTTTAAACTTCGCCCCATCCACTTTCAGCTTTTGCCTCTAGAATTTGACATTTCTAGTCTGGGAAAAAGACCCTGAATTTCTACCCTCTCTATGCCCCCAGTGATTTTATATACTTCTATCAAGTCACCCCTCTGGGGCAAAGAAAACAATGTATCTTTGTAAATATTGCCTTATAAGGACTAATACATATGGAATCCCCTTTCTGGGTTCTGACTAAACTTATCATGCCTCAGCAAAGCAGCGAAAGTAATCTAAGATGTTACCAACCCAGGACATTCCCTCATCTCTACTTTCCATAGGATAGAAGATACAAAAACCTGAAAGCTCTTTCTCCAGGCTCAAGCACTGTTATCAGGCACTTGAACAGGCCACTTGTAGGATAAGATGAACTCTTGGCCTCACAATCTACCTCACTGTGATCTTGTCTTTATTGTTTTCCTGCACCACACTGTGTCGGTAGCTTTTGCATTTTCTGTATCTTTTCCAAAGCCTCCTCATTTTTCCTATAATGTGATATCCTGAACTTCGCACAGTTCTCTGGATATGGTAAAACTAAAGCTTTATACAACTGCAAAATGACTTGCCCAACTTTTTCCTGCACCAGTTAAGACAAATATGCTTTATAGCTTCATTGCTACTCTATACACTTGCGTTGGCACTTTCAGAGAGCTATGAACTCGCAACACTTCAGAAGCATTTGGGATTGTGTACAGTTGCTGATGTTAGAAATATTAGGACAGGAACTATTCTCATTATTCAATAGGAACATGGCTTCTCTGGAATGTAACTGCATATATTTGCACTTTCCTCATATTCTTTAACATTAAATTTGATCAGTCTCAGATCAGAAATCTGCATGTGGTTTAACATCAGTTGCCATTTGACAGAGGGAGTTCCAGGTTACAACTTTGTAGATGTTTGCATATAGGTATATAGAAGTCTTTTGTAACATGATGAGGGAGGGATGAGAATTCATATCGGGAAAGAAATGACCGGAAGTAAGAGATTTTAGAGGGGAGATGTTGATGGAGAGAGATCGCGGATAACAAAATAATGGAGGAATTGGTAAAGAGATTGTGTGCTTTGTGATCTTAGAGAGAGATGACCTGGGGGGAAAGTTTTTCTGGAAGGAATAGGCAACCAGGTCTGGAGGAAGCCAGGTCTGGAGGAAGCTAGAGGAGAATAAGACAAAAAGGGAGAAAATGACTTTATGGAATAATATGGAACCACATGCTGGTTATATTGGCACACGTAATACATTTTATATACAATCAGTGGCCACATTATTAGGTACACCTCTACACCTGCTCGTGAGTGCAAATATCTACTCACTGAGTCATGTAGCAGCAACACATTGCATAAAAACATGCAGACATGGTCGAAAGGTTCAGTTGTTGTTCAGGTCAAATATCAGAATGGGGAAGAAATGTGATCCAAAGAGACTTTGACTGTGAAATGATTGTGGTGCCATACATGGTTATTTAAGTATCTCAGAAACTGCTGACCTGGGATTTTCATGTACAGCTCACTAGAGTTTACAGAAAATGGTGTGAGAAATAAAAAGAAATGCAGTGAGCAGCAGATGAAGTTGTTTTGGAAGTGCAGCTGAGATTCTATGATAGAAAACTTGGCAGGTAGTCTGTGGATAACAATAACCCACAAACAGAAGTGAGATAACGAGAAGAGTAGGAAATTTGACAGACGTAGTTCAATTTCTTAGCAGATGGATCTTGGAGTTCAGGTCCATGGATCCCTCAAAGTGACCATGTAATTTGATAGTAGGTTTTTAAGAAGATGTACGGTGTGCTGGCCTTCATTAGTTTTGGGAATAAGTTCGTGGACTATGTTACATCCCTAAGAAACGCAGTTTAGACCACTCTTGGAGTATTGTGTTCAGTTCTAGTTGATTCATTTGTGTTGGGCACGTGGCCAAGTGGTTAAGGCGTTCGTCTAGTGATCTGAAGGTCACTAGTTCGAGCCTCAACTGAGGCAGCATGTTTGTGTCCTTGAGCAAGGTACCTAACCACACATTGCTCTAGTGTCTGTGAGAGGAGTGGCGCCCTACACAGACTTCCAATCTGTGCCTTGTAAGGCATGAAAATGCCCGACGCAGGCCTCTCATGGTCTGAGTCGACGTTCCCTCCCCTCCCTCCCCCAATATAGGAAGGATGTGGAAGCTTTAGAGACAGTGCTGAGCGGATTACCAGGATACTGCCTGGATTAGACAACATGTCATACATGTGACAAATCAGAATCAGGATCAGGTTTAATATCACTGACATATGCCATGAAGTTATTTTGTTCTGTAGCAGCAGTACATAGCCATACATAATAATTTCAAAATTTACAAATTACATTAAATATACATAAAAAATAAATTAACTAATTAGTACAAAAGAAGAGTGCAAAAAAAAAGAGAAATAAATAATGAAGTCGTGTACACACACAAAATGCTGGAGGAACTCAGCAGGCCAGGCAGTATCTGTAAAGAAAAGTACAGTCAAGATTTCGGACAAAGACCTTTTGTCAGAATCAGCTGTCTTACCAAAGGGTCTCAGCCTGAAACGTCGACTGTACTTTTTCCACAGATGCTGCCTGGCCTGCTGAGCTCCCCCAGCATTTTGTGTGTGTTGCTTGGAATTCCAGCATCTGCAGATTTTCTCTTGTTAATGAAGTAGATTACGTGGGTTCATTGTCCACTCAGCCATCTGACGGCAGATGTCTGAGGGGTAGAAGCTCTTCCTGAAACATTGAGTGAGTGCTTCCAGTTCCTTTCCCTCCTCCCTGATACTTTTTGAAGGTGCCCTCAGTGCTGGGGTGCTAGTGTCCATGATGGAGCTGGCTGAGTGTTCCTCTTCCTGCAACTTTTTCCATTCCTGTGCAGGACAGGAGGAAAGGATATGCAAGGCAGGGAATTCTCTCCGGAGTGTTGAAAGATGAAGGTGACTTGATAGAGGTGGATTGGTTTATGAGAGGTATAGATAGAGTAGATAGCCAGCACGTTTTTCCCAGGGCTACAGGAATACCATCTGACATCCATTTCAGGCAAGTGGAGCGAAATTTAGGGGAGATATTAGAGATAGATTTTTCTCACACAGAGAGAGGTAGGTAACTGAATGCTTTGCTGGAAGTGGTGGAGGAGGCTGCCAAAATGCTATCATTTCAGAATCTCTTAGATAGGCACATAAATGTAAGAAAAATGAAAAGGTTATGGGGTTTGTAGGAAGGAAGGGTTAGATTGATTGTCAAGTAGGTTTACGTTGGAGAACAACATTCTGGGACGAAGGGTCAAAACTGTACTATTCTGTGAGATGTTCTGTGTTTTAAATCACTGCTTCAGAGAGAAAAGAATTTGCTTTCAATGGTGAAAGGGTGACAACATGGAAAGCAATGATTATGGGCAGCAGAACAAGTGATGAAAGGGATGAACCTTCTGTTCACAATGGTTGATTTGGATATGCATGTTACTGGTTTGGAAATGGCCCAGGTGTGGGGTGAGAGACACTGAAGCAGACTGATAGTTCACAAACTTCAATGCGAACAGCGTTAAAGGGAAAATAAACAATAAAGGCTAGGCTAGATAGGGCTGTTAACTAAAACTCTCAAATGGGAAACGAAGCTTACACTGTGGCTGAAAAGAGAATCCAAACGTTAAACGAATACTGCTAGTCTTCAGAGTCAGTTGACTTGAAAGTCCAATTTCTCAGGGAAGGCCAAAAGCAAACAGGAAGTGAAGTGTTGCTGTGCTCTGTCCAAGCCTCAGCAAGCACTACAACATCAAGTATGGAGTTAAATACTATCACAATTAAATAATAATTAGCTGACACGTGCAAATTCACAGACGCAATTGCCGCATCTACTGCGCTGCCAAATGTGTAGTTGTGACAATATAATGCACAACCTATAAGTGTGTGAGACAGATGTGATGGTGATATTTTAAAAGGAATTGGATGAATGCTTGAAAAAGAAAAGAATTCTGGTGATGCAGTGAAGGAGTCCCACAGTAGGAGCGCTCCATGGTTTGGAGTTCAATTCCTGCTCTGTCTGTATGCTCACACTGTGAATGCATGGGTTTCCTCTGGGTGCTCCAGTTTCCTGCTACAGTCCAAAGATGTACTGGTTAGTCGGCTAATTGTTCATTGTCAATTGTTCTGTGATTAGGCAGATGTTAAATAGGTGGGTTGCTCTACAGTGTGATTTGTTGAGCCAGATGGGCCTGTTCTGGACTGTATCTCTAAATTTTTTTTTAAATTACAGAAGTGGAGAAATGGGAGGAACTGGAAAGAGATGGCACACATGCAGTTGCCTGGGTTGGGCTGTCTCTTCTGTAAAGCTAAGGCCATTTTGTTTCATTGCCACGTGCCACTTGGGGGCGTGGGGGGTGAGAGATTTATGCAAAAGTTAGTTCCTGGAACATCCAGCAGTCTGGGCTTAGAGACTGCAGATAATGGGATCTGGAGAACAAAATCAAACTGCTGGAGGAACTCAAAGCGTCAGGCAGTATGTGTGGAGGGAAATGAACAATCAACATTTCAGAATGAGTCCTGATGTTCTTGACCTGAAACATTAGCTATCCCTCTGACCCCACAGATGCTGCCTGGCCTGCTGAGTTCCTTCAGCAGTTTGTCAATCGCTCCTGTCTGTTCAAATCCCAACATGTGAATATAAATTCAAAATAATTAAATAAATATGGGACAAAGAGCTGTTATAGAGAAGGCCAACCATGAATCATTCAAAGATGCGCATCTGTTTCACCCACACACAGGAAATCTAATCTGAGCCAATTCATGCCTTCAGACCAAACAATAAATTGTTGTTGAGGAATCAGTGACAGGCAAGCCTCCCTAGATCAAGACCCATCACTGTGTCTCTTTGTCCTCCTCCACCCTCTCATCCTCCACTGGTCGCCCTCCTCCAGTGTGCCATTCTATCCTTCCCACCTCCCTCTTTTCACTCCATGCTCCTCTGTCCCCTCCCTACAGATATCATTGTCTTCACCCTTTTATCAAATCCATCTCCTGACACCATTCCCGCTCTCCCCCTTCTCCATCCACCTATCTGCTTCAACACCTCCCCTCACCTGGATCCCGCCTGTCACTTGCTGGGTCTTGCTCCATCCCTTCCCTCCACCTTTTTATTTGAGGGACTTTCTCCCCTCAGTTCTCCCCTCAGTTGCCAGATGAAGGGACGGGAGCTAAAATGTGAACTGTCATTTTCCCTCATAGATGCTGCCTGACCAGTAAAGTTGCTGCTGCAGTCTTGTGTTGCTTCAATTTCCAGCATCTGCAGTCTCCTGTGTCTCCAGATTAACATCTTCTCGGACTACAACTCAGCTTGTTGTCTCCTCCTCGAACTAGTTCAGCTCAGCAGATCAGTTCCTCCTCCCCCTAACAATGTTCCTACCTCCCACCATCCATCTTCATTCTCCATTGACGTGGAAGTACGATCATCCATGCTTCTCTGTCAGGGCCACTAGTGAACTCGAGTGCAGGAATCGCAGAGACATAGGCAATTCAAACAAAACAAAAGATTTATGACAGAAATTAACCAGTTAAACTAACAGGAACTCAAACAAGCTGTTCAGAATCTTGAAGAACTAGAATCAATCATGATGCACAGAATTCGGTTAAAGTTTCAAGACACAAGGACCCACAACGACTGAACAAAGAGAGGTTGGCATGCCCCCCTGAGATATACCCCAGAACATGCAGGAATTCCAGACCAATCAGATAGCACATTATCCAGAAGCAATAACCCACAAAGATAACAACTATAATGCAAGACATTGAAAATCCCATGCTAACTTGATTACCACAAATTGAATAAAAGTGATAAACACAAGGCGAGCTTAACAATCCCCATGATCCCAAACGAGACAGCTGCAACACAAAGTGAAAACTCAGAGCTACTGCAAAGACAAACAATTAGACATAAAAGTGTGAACAATGCAAGGAACATTGCATACCCACTCAGTGACACTGAGAGAATACAATTCTCACACCAACTGAAAGGCAATCTTCGCAGTCTGAGGCAACATTTCACCTGTGTGTCTGTTGCGGTCACCTACTGCATCTGATGCTCCCGGTGTGGCCTCCTGTATATCAGTGAGACCTGACGTAGATTGGGAGACTGCTTCACCGAGCACCTATGCTCTGTTCACCAGAAAAAATGAGATATCCCAGTAGCCACCCATTTTAATTTTACTTCCTATTCCCATTCCGACATATCTGTCCATGGCCTCCTCTAATGCTGTGATGAAGCCACACTCAGGTTGGAGGACCAACACCTTATATTCCAACTGGGTAGCCTTTAACCTGATGGCATGACGATCGACTCTCGAGCTTCCGGTAATGGACCCCGCCACCCTCCTTCACCATTCCCCATTCCTATTTCCCTCTCTCACTTTATCTCCTTACCTGCCCATCACCTCCCTCTGATGTTCCTCCCCCCACACTTTCTTCCATTGTCTCTGAGATTCCCTCTTTTCCAGCCCTTTATCTCTTTCACCAATTGAATTCTAAGTTCTTTCCTTCACCCCTCCCTCTCCCAGTTTCACACACCACCTTGTACTTCTTCCTCCCCTCATTCCACCTTCTGACCTCTGTGATGAGAATACACATAAAATTAAGATGTTTGCTGGCCTAGGTTAGCATCAGTGACATCAGCAAGTGGTCTGCCACCTGCCCTCAGGGGAAGGAGAGATAAGGAACAATGGAGCAGCGTCTGGAGATGTGTAATGAAGGGACGTGGGAGAGAGAGAGCTGTCTGGAGCGGCTCCCCCTTTGAACCCTGAACTGTTTGAAGTGATGGACAGGCGATACCCCAGCAGGGGGATAAAAAGGGACAGGTTCGCTAAGGCAACACACACGCCACCCGAGGTAACGAGACCCTGGAAGCGGTACGCTTCTCACGAGTCGGTGAGAGGTACCAGACAACGGCCAGGGTGGAAAGGTACGATCAGCGGGAACCCGGTGTGTGTCCGCCCTTGCCTGGGTGCCGGGTTCACTGCAGAGGATCGACCGCATCTGGAGGAGGGGTCACAGTCGGTGACCTCAGGTGACATCACCAAGGACCCGCCCAAAAGTTGCTTGTGAGCCATATCGCCGGTCTGTGTGTGAAGCCGTGTCTGAATGATCAGTTGTTCCTGTTCTATCTCTCTCTTCCCCCACGTTGTCCATTGCCATGGCAACGATTACTACGAGTTGAGTTACTAAACTGGACTGAACTTTGAGTCACTTTGAAATTTGGTCATTTACCCCTAGACAACGATAGAGCTTGATTGATGCTGTGATCTTAATTCTGTGCACATGTGTGACTATCATTGCTGAACTGTTGCATTTATTATCCTTTCGATTACTGTGTTGCTTGTTTCTTTAATAAAACTTTTAGTTCTAGTACTCCAGACTCCAACTGAGTGATCCATTTCTGCTGGTTTGGCAACCCAGTTACGGGGTACGTAACACTTCTCATCATTTTTCTCCAGTCCTGATGAGGTTCTGGGTCTGAAATGGTGAGTATTTACTCTTTTCCATAGATGCTGCCTGGCCTGCTGAGTTCCTCCAGCATTTTTTGTGTGGTACTTAAAAAACGATCTTTTCTTTTTTTGAAAAACAACCCTGGCTGTGATACTCTCTTCACATTGGCCAAAGTAACATGATGTTTCATTGTGACCTTAATTGCATAAACACATAGTAAGTTTATCAACCTAATTCTTTCCTTGTCCTTTGGTGCATTGTGAAACAAAAAATCTCCTCCAGCAGAGCTGAGGTCTTAGAACTTAGATTATGAACTCAGCGGCCAATTTATTAGGTACTTTCTGTACCTAATAAAATGCACAGTGAATATATGTTCATGGTCTTCTGCTGCAGTAACCTATCCAATGTCTTGTATGTTCAAAGATGCTCTTCTGCACACCACGATTGGAACATGTGGTTATTTCAGTCTTCCTGTCAGCTTGAACTAGTGTGGCCATTCTCCTCTGACCTCTCTCATTAACGAGGCATTTTTTTCCCACAGAACTGCTGCTGACTGAATGTTTTATGTTTTTCGCATCACTCCCTGTAAACTCTAGAACAGGGGTTCCCAACCTTTTTTATACTATTGACCAAAACCATTAAGCAAGGGGTCTGTGGCCCTAGGCTGGGAACCCTGCTCTAGAGACTGTCGTATATGAAAATCCCAGGAGATCAGCAATTTCTGAGATACTCAAACTGCCCCATCTTGTACCAACAATCATTCCATGATCAAAGTCACTTAGATCACATTTCCTCCCCATTCTGATATTTGATCTGAACAAATGACCCTCTTGACCATGTCTGCATGGTTTTATGCATTGAGTTGCTGCCACATGATTGGCTGATCAGACATTCACATTAAAGAGTAGGTGTACAGATGTACCTAATAAAGTGGCCTCTGTGTCATCATCATCACTATGCGCCTTGTCGTATGACATACTGTAGGTGTCATGGTCCAGTTTGTGAACTCCGCATTCCGGTTCACGGTCCAGTCCGTGGACTCAGGACTCCAGGTCTTCCAGCTGTCCCTCAGTTGATTGAGTTAAGCATAGGCACCTGATTCCCATCTTGAGGCTTTGAATATAAGTAGCCTTGGGGTTCAATGGGTGGGGTGCTCCTATTAAAGGAGTGCTGGGAAAATGGGAGGTTTCAGAGGGATACCTTTAGTTGGGTAGGGAATAATATGGTGAAAGAATGTGGAGAATTTGATCTGAGGATAAGTCCTTCAGTAGTTTATCCGGTTGTAGCTCCATGGAAGCTTGTATGGCCTGACATAGACTGGCATTTGTTAGAGGTAAAAAGGAAAGAAAGATATAAAACAGATTTGGTAAATGTATTTAACTGTCATGTGATGGAAAAGTATAGTGATTATACTCACATTTATACAGATGGTGCGAAGGAACCTGAAACAGGAGTGACAGGGTTTGGGGTGGTAATACCAGCAAAAGAAATTGGAATCAGCAGAAGAACATCTAATAAGTTAGGGGTGTTTACAGTGGAGATGCTGGCAGAGTTGGTTGCGTTGCAATGGGTGCAGAAAGCCAGACAAGCCAAAGCATTGATATGTTCAGATTCATCCTCAGTTCTAGCAAGTTTAAGGTCTTTTCACACAAACAGTCGGCAAGATGTACTTTATGAAGTCAATCAGTTAGTTACAAGAATTGCAAATCAGGGAGGTCAGGTAAAATTTCTATGGGTTCCAGCACATGTAGGGGTGAAGGGGAATGAGAGGGTGGATGAGTTGGCAAAGAGGGTGTTAAAGAAAGAAAATGTGGAAATGCACATTAGTATCAGTAAAGCAGAGGTTAAGTGTGTAATCTGGGAAAAAGTCAATCGAATGTGGCAAGAAAGATGGGACAGGGAGGGGAAGGGAGGCATTTATATCAAATACAAAAGCGTGTTGCAGTTACTAGGGTAGGCAATGGAAACAGAAGAGAGGAAACTGTGTGGACTAGGTTAAGGCTAGGACACTGTGCATTAAACAAAACATTGAAAATGATAGGGAAACACCAGACAGGATTGTGTGAGGAATGTCAGGAAGAGGAGTCAGTAGAACATGTAGTTTTGTGTTGCAGGAAGTATGGGATACAGAGAAAGATGATGAGAAATAAATTAAGGGAGTTGGGGATGCAGGAATTCACATTAAAAGGGTTGCTGGGCATGGGTGAGAGAGCATAAGTCCAGGTACTTTTAGTATTTTTAAGGGGTACAGGGGTTTTTTATAGAATATGACGAATAAACAGGAATAGGATACTAGGATGGTCAAAGATGGGAGGGTGAAGTGTAGGCTTGTGTATGTATGTGTGTGTATATATGTGTGTATATATATACACACACACATACACATACACACACACATACATCTTTCCCTCCCTCCCTCTCTCTGCATTCCGCAGGGATCGCTCCCTACGCAACTCCCTTGTCCATTCGTCCCCCCCCCATCTCTCCCCACTGATCTCCCTCCTGGCACTTATCCGTGTAAGCGGAACAAGTGCTACACATGCCCTTACACTTCCTCCCTTACCACCATTCAGGACCCCAAACAGTCCTTCCAGGTGAGGCAACACTTCACCTGTGAGTCGGCTGGGGTGATATACTGCGTCCGGTGCTCCCGATGTGGCCTTGTATATATTGGCGAGACCCGACGCAGACTGGGAGACCGCTTTGCTGAACATCTACGCTCTGTCCGCCAAAGAAAGCAGGATCTCCCAGTGGCCACACATTTTAATTCTATGTCCCATTCCCATTCTGATATGTCTATCCATGGCCTCCTCTACTGTAAAGATGAAGCCACACTCAGGTTGGAGGAACAACACCTTTATTCCATCTGGGTAGCCTCCAACCTGATGGCATGAACATCGACTTCTCTAACTTCCACTAAGGCCCCACCTCCCCCTCGTACCCCATCTGTTACTTATTTTTATGCACACATTCTTTCTCTCACTCTCCTTTTTCTCCCTCTGTCCCTCTGAATATACCTCTTGCCCATCCTCTGGGTCCCCCCCCACATTGTCTTTCTTCCCGGACCTCCTGTCCCATGATCCTCTCGTATCCCCTTTTGCCTATCACCTGTCCAGCTCTTGGCTCCATCCCTCCCCTTCCTGTCTTCTCCTATCATTTTGGATCTCCCCCTCCCCCTCCAACTTTCAAATCCCTTACTCACTCTTCCTTCAGTTAGTCCTGACGAAGGGTCTCGGCCTGAAACGTCGACTGCACCTCTTCCTAGAGATGCTGCCTAGCCTGCTGCGTTCACCAGCAACTTTGATGTGTGTTGTCCGGGTATTTTTAGCGTTTTTAAGGGGTACAGGGGTTTTTTATAGGATATGACGGATAAACAGGAATAGGGTAATAGGATGGTCAAAGATGGGAGGGTAAAGTGTAGGTTTGTGTGTGTGTGTGTGTGTGTGTGTGTGTGTGTATGTGTAGGGATTTAGAATATATGTCCAGTGCACATTCCGGAGCAGAGGGTGGTGGTAATGCACCATTAAGCTGGATGCCGACTGCCGTAAAACAAGATACAGATAGACAGTGTGGGGTGCTGGTTTGTTTTGTCAAGATCTCCTGGGGTGCAACCTGCTGCTGGAAGGCTAGGGTAGCCAATTGCCATCTTTAGGCTGTGTTGGGGAACCACCCCTCATGGAGCCTTGCTGTCAGTAGTTGGAGCTGTCTTTGTGGTATGGATTTGGCTGTTTCTGTAGTCAGCTGAGGTTGCTGGCTGAACTGAGACTTGGAGCTACCCCGGAGCAGAGACGGAACTGTCTGTTGTTCTTTGGTGTTGTCTCTTCTTGTCCTTGCCTCTGTAGGGTAAGTCAGGCTTTTTACTGTTGCCCTGTGGGAGGGTATCTGTCTTGTCTTTGCCTCTGTTGGGTAAGTCTGGCTGTTCTGCTGTTACCTGACAGAGGGACCTGTCCCACCTTGGTGTGGAGATGAAGTTGAGTCCCAGCTTGTCTCAGGATAAGTCCTGGCTCATGTTAGTGTCATGTTAAAGATGAGTCCTGGCTTATTGAAAGATAAGTCCCGGCTCTATGTTGATGTTCTGTTCCTAGTCTGTCTCTGAGCTCCAGGAGCCCGAGCCCCGAGGGTCCCGCAACCGAGCTCAAGACCCCAGCCCGAAGCCATGTCATGTCCTTGCCTGGTTCTGGGGTCCGAGCCCGAGGCAAGACCCAGGTTCTGGGTCCTTGACCAGTCTTGGGCTCGGAGTTGTAGCCTTGCTTCCTAGTCCTGGTCCCGCTTTCCCTAGCCCAAGTCTGCATTCTTGTCCCTTCTCCTGGTCTTAATCCTGTCACATCCCTACTCTAGTCAAGTCCGGTTCCTTGTACTTCAGTGTCTGTGTCTTGCATTTGGGTCAGTTCCCAGCACCCCATTGTGACAGGAGGTGATATTCATCTTTTGCCCATGATTGTCCGGACACATTTTTCTACAGAAGTGGTTTGCCATTGCCACCTTCTTGCCAGTGTCTTTACAAGGCAGGTGACCCCAGCGCCAGCGGGCTCAAAACCAGGACTTGTGATCTGCACTAGCTGCTTCCACAACTTCACGTGACCCTGATCAGAGGCTAAGCAGGTGCTGCACCTTGCCCAAGGGTGACGTGCAGGCTAGTGGAGGGAGGGAGTGACTTGCACCTCCTTTGGTAGAGGCCTATTTCCATCCTGCCCACCCAGTCTCTGTTAATAACTAATACGTTTAGCAGAATACAGGCCCTTTGGCCCACAATATTGTGCTGACGCTTTAATCTACCCTGAGATTAATCTGCCCCTTCCTCACCCACATAGTTCTACATTTTTTAATCATCCATCAGTTGTACCTTTTAGTTTAGGAAATTCAATATTTTTTCCATGGAATTATTTTGGGATTAGAAAGTTAATTCCCCAGTAAGATAGAGGGATGAGAGAAAGCATAACTCTCATTGTTTTCTGTATGTCCTCAGCATATTGCTGTCAAAATGCTGGATGAGGACTCTTTGACTTGTAATAAAGGCCAAGGTTACAGTTAACTTTAAAATTCAAAGCCAATCAACATTGTTCTTGACTCTTTTAAGAGATTAGTGTAACACCAGGACCTTTTGATTAAGTCTGGCTCTTTCCATTCCAAAAAAATGCACCTGTACTATCTCAAAGAGCAATTGAAATGCTCATCCACTTTCCTTCAGTTCGTCTGTGGGAAGTGAGATTTAGTGTGTGTATATTCACATCAAAGTCAAGGGTAGGAGCTGCTTGAATCTAGAGACTAATTTACCGGCTAAAACTCTTCAGCATCAAACCAAGACTCAACTTTGTGTGCACTTCCATACAATTTCACTTTACTCACCAAGATGAGAGTGAGTCATCAGCTTTGTTCCAGTTTGGTCAGTGATATAGTCCTGAGACGACACCATTAACATTGATTTCTGTTTATAGCATTGAATTAAAGTATTTCAGATACTCCAGTGGCATGAAAAGAAAAACTGAAATTTTCCCTTCACCTAGTTGCATCTATTACCTTCTAGCTTGTGCTCTTTCCTCTCCCCACACCCTCGTGTTCTGGTTTCTTCCCCTTTCCTTTCCAGTCTTGATGAAGAACCCAGCCTGAAACACTCGCTCTTTATTTGTCTCCATTGATGCTGCCTGACTTGTTCAGTTCCTCAGCATTTTTATGCATTTATTTATTGAAATACAGCACAGAATAGGCCCTTCTGGCATTGCAATCTATGCTGCCCAGCATTCCCACAATTTAATCCTAGCCTAATCCCAAGGCAATTTACAATGTCCAATTAACCTACCAAGTGGCACGTCTCTGGACTGTCAGAGAACACCAGAGCACCCGGAGGAAACACACGCGGTTGCGGGCAGTACATATGAACTCCTTATAGGCAGAGGTGGGAACTGAACCTGGGCTGCCTGAATTGTAAAGTACTGTGCTAACCACTGTGCTGATGTAGCTTTGCTCTGGATTTCCAGTATCTTCAGAATCCCTTGTGTTTACACTGAGCTAATTGCCTGATTCCATCTCAGTACTGTTCTTGATTCATGTATTTTAAGAATTAGTAACGGAATTTGTTTACAAGGGTACAGCAATTGACTTTGAGGCAAATATGGAAGGTGAACAAGCCTGAATAGTACCGGTCTGTTGCAGGCAAGGCTCATGTTTGATTCATTTCCATTGTGTTTTTGAAATGTCTCCTTGAGGACGTGCAGATGAGCCCGTGATTTGGGAGTATATGCTCCCTGTGCTTCATTTCTGTACATTGGTTTGTGGATTTAGAGCAGCAGTTAGTACTGCTGTTTTCCACAGTTCCAATGGGCCGGGTTCAACATTGACTTCAGTGCTGACTAAATGGAATTTTCATGTTCTCCATATCAATGTGTGGAATTACAAGTGCTGAGGTTTCTTCCCATGTGTCCAAATGTGCTTAACGGTAAGTAACCGGTGTAGAGGATGCTTTATTACATTTGAGTACCCCTTATCTGGAATGCTTGGGGCGAGAAGTGTTTTGGATTTTGGATTCTTTTCATTTAGGAATATATATGGAGGCAGCTTGGGATCACTATAATTTCTGACTCTGAATTTGTGCTACCAGTAGCAGTCTGTCTTACACTTGTTCAGCTATTGAACACCGACAAACAATGGCAGGTTTTCAGTCTCCGCCTACAATCTCACCTTTAGATTAAAAGGTTACATACACTGTGTTTATATTTTAGATTTATTTAGGTTTTATGTAAGGTATAAAACCAGTCAGCATTGTAGGCTTATTCTGGTGTTAGATTTTCATCAGCGATGTTCTTGGCAAACTTATCAATACATTTTTCTGCTGCTTTGTGATGAGCAGACACTGTAAGATGTTAATATAGTCATAGAAAACTACATTGCAGTAACAAGTCCTTTGGCCTATTCAGTCTGTGCTGAACTGTTTAAACTGCCTAGCGCCACTGACCTGCACCAGGACAACAGTCCCCCATACCCCGACCATCCACGTCTTTTAAATTTCTGACACCAGCCTGCTGAATATTCAGTTACCTTCAATTTTCAGTTTTTGTGAAAGTTTTTGCTTGTTTCATGATCAACATGTCGTTAAGCAGCAAATGTTCACTCTGACACTGACAAATCCACTTTTTCAATACAGTGATCTTTATTTTTCACTTTATGCAGTGTTTTTCTGGTTTTTTTATTAACTTCTGTTCATTACATATGTGAGGTCACTTTTCAGAACTGACTGTGGTGCAGAGACCAGTGAATCGCCTGTGAACCTTCCAGCGCCCTGTGAAATTGACATTATATCAGGACTCAAAAAAATTTCAGATTTTGGAATATCTTGGATTTTGGATTTTCAGATAAGGGGTACTCGACCTGTATTATATCCATTATTATTTGTATCATATTACTGTTATATGTTAAGATACAGTAAGAAGTGTTTTCCACTAAGCTTGGGTGAAACAGTAACTAGAGGTTAAGGGTAGAAGGTGAAATGTTTAAAGGGAGAGAGGTGACCTGATAAAGGTGTATAATATGATGAGAGGCATTGATCGTGTGAATAGTCAGAGGTTTTCTTGGAGGGTTGAAATGGCTAGCACGAGAAGGCATATTTTTAAGGTGTTTGGAAGTAGGTACAGAGGAAATGTCGGGGTAAGTTTTTTTTATGCAAAGAGTAGTGAGTGCGTCAAGTGGGCTCCTAGCGATGGTGGTGGAGGTGGGTACGATAGGATCTTCTAAGAGACTCCTGGATAGGTACATGGATCTTAGAAAAATAGAAGGCTATGGGTAACACTAGGTAATTTCTAAAGTAAGTACATGTTCAGCACAGCATTGTGGGCTGAAGGGCCTGTACTGTGCTGTAGTTTTTCTATGATTCGATGTTTCTATGGAACATGAGGGGAAACTTTTTTACTCAAAAGATGGTGGAAGTGTGGAATGAGCTGCAAATGGAAGTGATGGATGCGGGGTCGATTTCAACATTTAAGAGAAATTTGAATAGGTATATGAATGGGAGGATTATGGAGAGTTATGGTCTGGTTACAGGTTGATGGAACTAGGCAGATTAATAGTTTGGCATGGACTAGATGAGACAAAGGGACTGTTTCTGTGCTATAGTAGACCAAAAGACCACAAGATATAGGAGCAGAATTAAGCCATTTGGACCCTATCTCTTCATGTCCTGAGTAATCAAGAATCTCTCTCTGCCATAAATTTACATAAGCAATAGGCCTTCATAGTTGCCTGTGGCAATGAATTTCACAGATTCACCACTCTCTGGCTAAGGAAATTCCTCCTCATCTCTGCTCTGAAAGGACACCTCTTTATTCTGAGGCTGTGTCCTTTAGTCTTACACTCTCCCACTATAGGAAATATCCTCTGCTCCTCCACCTATCTTCATTCCGTCCACAAACTTGGCAGCAAAACCATCAATTCCATCATCCAAATCATTGACATAACGTAAAAAGAATCGATCTCAACACAGACCCCTGTGGAACACCATTAGACACTGGCAGACAACTAGAAAAGGCTCCCTTTATTCCTACTCTTTGACTCTCGCCAATCAACCACAGCTTTGTCCATGCTAGAATCTTTGCTGGAATACCATGGGTTCGTAGCTTGTTAACCACCCTCGTGTGTGGCATCTTGTCAAAGGCCTTCTGAAAATCCAAGTACACAACATCAACTGATTCTCCTTTGTCGATTCTGCTTGTTATTTCTTCATAGCATTCCAACAGATTTCAGACAAGATTTTCCCTTAAGGAAACCATGCTGACTATGGCTTATTTTTATCATGTGCCTCCTAGTACCCTAAGACCTCATCCTTAATAATTGACTCCACCATCTTCCCAACCAGTAAGTTCAGACTAACTAGCCTATATTTTCCTCTCCTCTGATTCACTCCCTTGAAGAGTGGAGTGCCATTTTCAACTTTCCAGTCTACCGGAATTCCAGAATCTAGTGTTTCTTGAAAGATGATTACTAATGCCTACACAATCTCCTCAGTCACTACTTTCATAACCCTAGGGTGTAGACCATCTTGTCCAGGTGACCTATCTACTTTCAGAACTTTCAATTTCCCAAAAACCTTCTCTCTAGTCATGGTAACTTCAAATAATTCATGACCACTCACTCTGGATCTTCCACCATACTGCTAGTGTCTTCCACAATGAAGACTAATGCAAAATACTTACTCAGTTTGTCTCCATGTTTTTGTCCCCCATTACTACCTCTCCAGCATCATTTTCCAGCAGTCCGTTATTCACTCTCGTCTCTCTTTTACACTTTACATATCTGAAGAAACTTTCGGTAACCTCTTAAATATTATTGGCTAGGTTATTATATTCCATCTTTACCTTAATTACTTTTTTAGTTGCCTTCTGTTTGTTTTTAAAGCTTCCCAATTTTCTAACTTCCCACTAATATTTGCTCTATTATATGCCATCTCTTTGGCTTTTATGCCGGCTTTGACTTTTCTTGTCAACCACAGTTGTCTTCTTGCTTTTAGAATACTTCTTCCTCTTTGGGATGTATATATCCTGTGTCTTCCAAATTACCTTCAGAAATTCCAGCCATAGCTGATCTGCTGTCATCCCTGCCAATGTTCTTTTCCAATCAATTCTGGCCAGTTCCCCTCTAGTGCCTCTGCAATTTCCTTTACTCCACTACAGTAGTGTTCTATGACTCTATGACTTTAAAATGACACCAGCTTGGATAGATATCTGGGTTGGCATGGAAGAAATCGGCCAAAGGGTCTGATTCATGCTGTATGACTTCAGGCAAAGTTTACTGAACCAATAGAATGAATTGCTCGAGGAGGTAGTACAAGCAGGTCCATTTTTTAAAATTGGACAGGTAGATTGATAGAAAAGAGTTATGGGCCAAGCACAGGTAAATGGGATTAAATGTAGCATCTTGGCTGGCATTGGTAAGTTTTTCTGAAGGGCCTGACACCATGCTGAAAACTCTATTAACATCTGTGAGTCTATGAAGTGGGATAAATAAAAACTTTGGTGACCTTTATTAAATAATCAGTGCAGTCAGTGAATATTTTAAGAATATGCAGATGTGGAGCTTTACTTACACCTTTTGCAGTGAAAACAATGACACATTTATCTTTTTAGAACCCTTTCATTCACCTGTGCAATGCTGCGTTCAGTTCAGTGTATTATACCTGACCACAGTCCATTTCGCAGTGAAGAAATCCTTACAAGTTCTCTCTCCATCTCACTCTGACCATTTTAGCATTTGGCTGTTACAAAGAATGTCAATATAGTGTCAAGAAATGCACCTCATTCCCTCCACTGCCTGTAGGACCACATCCCAAAGAAGTCTGGCTAGGATTAGTAAATTGAACCATGCAATGTTGATGTTGGAAGTATGGCAACACTCACAAACTGCCCAGTACAATCCTCGTTGATTTGTTTTGATGTTAATGACACATTTTACTGTCGGATTTGATGTACACATGACAAATAAAGCTCTGGGTACCCTCCAACCTGATGGAATGAATATCGATTTCTCCTTCTGATAAACAAAATCCCCCCACCCTTTCTCTATTCCCCACTCTGACCTTTCATTTCCTCTTACCTGCCTATTACTCCTCTCCTTTTTCTGTCATCCACTCTCCTCCCCCATCAAATTCTTTCATTTCCAGCCCTTGACCTTCCGCACCCACCTGTCTTTACCAATCACCTTTCAGGTAGCTTCTTTCCCCTCCGTCCACCTTTTAATTCAGGCGTCTGCCCCCTTCCTTCTCAGAGCTGAAGAAAGGTCTCAGCCTGAATCACTGATCACTGGATCTTTTCTATGGATGCTGCCTGACCTACTGATCTCCTCTAACATGTTGTGTGCTTTATTTTGAATTTCCAGCATTTGGAGTTTTTTCATGTTTGGAATCTCTATTGTTAATCTTTTCCCACTGGTATATTACAGATGGAGGAATCAGATAATTGGCCCTTGCAACCTTGTACCTTATATCCCCAGCGCTGGTGCTTTTCAAAAATAGAAGAAAATACTGAAGGAACTCAGTAGATCAAGAAAGGTCTGTGATACAGAAAAACCGAGTCAGAACTTTTCAAAGTTCAATGTCTATTTATTATCAAAATATGTATACTTCATACAACCTTGAGATTTGTCTCCCTACAGGCAGCCACAAAACAAAGAAACCCAATCGAACCCATTTTTTAAAAAAACAGTCAAACACCCAATGTGCAGAGATTTTTTTAAAAACTGTGCAAACAATAAAAGTAAACAAGTAGTATTCAGAACTGAAGTTCACAAAAGTGAGTCACAGTCATGAAGCTGGGAATCACTGTAGCTGACTCAAGAATCCATAGTTGCAGACTACAATCTCAGATCATGGAGCAGTGAGTTGAATTGGCCCATCCCTTGTCTTCAGCCCAGACAATCTGACCTTTTCAATTTGGCCCGGTGCTTAAGCAGATCAAACCTCAGGTCTTCACTCACCCTCAGGCCTGGGCTCTGCCTCATCTCTGCTTTGTCTCCAGACACCTCGCATTATTTCTGCTGCATTGAATTGCCTCCAAGTCCAGTCCAACAATGGCCATACATTGACTCATTTCTTACTCACTGACCCAGACCCTGCTGCCTCAAATTGGCCCATACAAGCCACGCCACCTTCAAGACTTCAGTTCACATTGCAAAAATGCCAGGTCCTACAGGCAGTTCAAAAGCTCCACTCTGACAGAGAAGTTGCAGGCTATTATTTGCAGTGATTGTTTACTAGAATGAAGTCTCTAGATGTTTTCTTTTTGTTTGCTGGCTGCAAATAGTCGCTGAGCTTCAGCCTATCTTACTTTCTGGTATTCTGGTTTCTCCCTCAGCAGTCATTACCTGAAAATGTTGAATGCATCCAGCATTTTCTGTTTTTTAATGAAGAAATCTCTTGTACTGCTTCATTCAAGAAGTCATAAAATCGGCCTATTTCATTCTCTCCCTCGCTGAGAATTTTGAATTAGTTTTTCGATTAGCTCTTAAGCCTGCAAGAAATCTAGCTCAGATATGGCACTTGAGAACATATCTCTTGCTTAACACTTCAATGCAATTGTTGGAAGGAGCAGTTCTGTCATGGTGGTCACCCCTCGGCTGAGCAGGTTTCTCAAACAGACAGTTTAGTTTCTTTGTGCTATTTTGAGGAAAAGGAGGGGAGTTCTCCCTGATAACAACAATTAATGAGATTTCAATTAGTTATTATTTATGTGACTTGTGGAACCTCGACTTGAAAAATTGGTTGTCCTACTATTCATTTCTGGTGCCCCACTGCTGCCATGTACTTAGCCTGGTTCCTCTCCAATGTTTTAGGGTGCCTGTTTAGAAAGTAGTTCATGTCTCCAAACCATAAAACAATGGGAGAGATGACTGCAGTCCAGTTGATTATTAGTCCAAGTTGTAAGGACTTACTCTTCAACCACATTGTTGCTCTGTTGACTAAAAGGAGCTGGTGGTAGACCTGAGGAGAGCTAAGGTACCGGTGACCCTTGTTTCCATCCAGGGGGTCAGTGTGGACATGGTGGAAGATTACAAATACCTGGGGATACGAATTGACAATAAACTGGACTGGTCAAAGAACACTGAGGCTGTCTACAAGAAGGGTCAGAGCAGTCTCTATTTCCTGAGGAGACTGAGTCCTTTAACATCCGCCGGACGATGCTGAGGATGTTCTGAGTCTGTGGTGGCCAGTGCGATCGTGTTTGCTGTTGTGTGCTGGGGCAGCAGGCTGAGGGTAGCAGACACCAACAGAATCAACAAACTCATTCGTAAAGCCAGTGATGTTGTGGGGATGGAACTGGTCTGTCTGACAATGGTGTCTGAAAAGAGGATGCTGTCCAAGTTACATGCCATCTTGGACAATGTCTCCCATCCACTACATAATGTACTGGGTGGGCACAGGAGTACATTCAGCCAGAGACTCATTCCACAGAGATGCAACACAGAGCGTCATAGGAAGTCATTCCTGCCTACGGCCATCAAACTTTACAAGTCCTCCCTTGGAGGGTCAGTCACCCTGTGCCGATAGGCTGGTCCTGGACTTATTTCCTGGCATAAATTACATATTACTATTTATGGTTTTATTACTATTTATTAATTATGGTGCAACTGTAATGAAAACCAATTTCCCTTGGGATCAATAAAGTATGACTATGACTAAAATGTTCTGCTAGCACAGCTGGGTTAAACCTCAGCAGAGAAATTTCTTTAGCTGGAGGGTGGTGGATTTGTGGAATACATTATCATGGATGATTGTGGAGGCCAAGTCACTGAATATATTTAAAGCAGAGGTTGATAGGTACTTGATTTGTAAAGGTAACAGAAGTTATGGGAAGAAGACAGGAGAATGAGGGGGTGAGGGAAAATAAATTAGTCATGATCGAATGTTGAATCAGATTTAACTGGCTGAATGGCCTAATCCTGCTTTTGTTTTATGGTCTTATGAAAAATCATCAGTGGTACCTGCTTTTTCCACAAGTTGACTCCTGAGATATGGAAAGTAAGCCATGTTAAGTACTTTGTTGAGGCCCTTTATTGTCAGGGCTGATTTTGTGTAGCTGGTAAAGGCTGTTAGAGGACCATATTATAATTGGAAGGGGAATTCTCTCATACATTTCTGTAGAGAATGTACAATGATTTGGATGCTAGCCATTGATTTGGTAAACAGACAAGGATGAGAGCGGAAAGGCTTGGAATGGTATGGGCCAAATGCAGACAAGCAGGACTAGCCCAGAAGGGAATCTTGGTCAGTATGGACAAGTTGGGCCAAAGGGCCTGTTTCCATGCTGCACAACTTTGATGCCAAGATTCGTCCAAGTCGTGGAAGGCTCGACCTAAAGCAGATGAATGGAATCAGTGCAAATAGGCACAAAGACCAGCACAGGATTACAAGGGCCAAAACTGGTTCTCTGAAGATCAGAGTGGTAATCTATGTGGGGCCAAAAGAGATGGGAGAGACTTTAAATGCAGTTTTTTTGCATCTGAATTAACTTAGGAGACAGACACAGTCTATAGATGTGTGGCAAAATAATATCAACTTCATCAACTCTATACGGATTATAGAGGAGGAGGTGCTTGCTGTCTTGATGCAGATTAGGGTAGCTAAATCCCCAGGGCTAGACCTAGTGTTCCCTCAGACACTGGGAAGCAAGTGCAAAAATTGCTGGAGCCCTAGCAGAGAAAGTGAAAACATCCTTAGTGACTGATGAGGTGCCAGAGGATTGGAAGATAGCCAATACTGTTCATTGTTTAAGACAGGCTCTAAAAATAAACCAGGGAATTATAGGCCAGTGAGCCTGACATCACTTGTGGGAAAGTTATTGGAAGGTATTATGAGGGACCGTAAATATGAATATTTGGATGGACATGGACTGATAAAGGATTATCAGCATAGCTTTGTGCGTCCAACCAATATTATAGTTTTTTTTTCCAGGAAGTTACCAGTAAAGTTGATGAAGGCAAAGCAGTGGTTCTTGTCGACACAGATGTTAACAAGGCATTGGACAAAATACCGCATGGTAGGTCAAGAATGTTAAGTCAGTTGCCATTCAAGATGAGGTAGCAAATTGGATTAGACACTGGCTTTGTGGGAGAAGCCAGAGAGCAATAGTAAATGGTTGCCTTTCTGTCTGTGACTAGTGGAGTGCCACAGGGATCGGTGCTGGGTCTGTTATTTGTCATTTATATCAATGTTCTGGATGATGTCATTATCTAGATCAGGAACCTTACAAGTGACACCAAGATTGGGAGTGTAGTGGACAATGAGGAAAACTCATAAGGCTTGCAGCAGGATCTAGAAAGCTGGAAAAAAAAGGTTGAAAAATAGCAGATGGAATTTAACGCAGACAAGTGCAAAATGTTGCACTTTGGTGGTACCAACTAGGGTACAACATATACAGTGAATGGTAGGGCACTGAGGAGTTAGTAGAACAAAGGGCTCCAGGAATACAGGACCAAAATTCATTGAAAGTGGTCTCGCATATTGATAGGGTTGTACAGAAAGCTTTTGACACATTAGCCTTCATAAATCAAAGTATTGAATTCAGGAGATGGGATGTTGTGTTGAAATTGTCTGAAACCATAAGATATAGGAGCAGGATTAGGTGTTTTGTCCTCACTAGTATAGGACTTTGGTGAAGACTGATTTAGAGTATTGTGTGTATTTTTTTATTACCTACCTTCAGGAAAGGTGTAAATCAGATTGAAAGAGTTGGGGAAAATTTACAAGGATGTTGCTAGGTCTGGAGGACCTAAGTTATATCTAAAGATTGAATAGGTTAGGACTTTATACCTTGAAATATAGAAGATTGAGATGAGATTTGATAGAGGTCATGGATTAAGGGTGAAAGCTGAAAAGTTTAAGGGGAACATATGGGGAAGCTTCTTCATTCAGAGCCGTGAGAGTAGATTGAGCTGCCAGTGCAAGTGGTGCATCGATTTCAACATTTAAGAGAAGTTTGGATAAGTATATGGATGGTGGGAGTATGGAGGGTTATAGTCCCAGTGCAAGTCGATAGGAATGGACAGTTTAAATGGCTCAGCACAGACTAGAAAGGGCAGAAAGGCCTATTTTGATGGAGACGTTGCACATATAGATGGAGATGTAATGTAAAGATTTTTACTCATATATGTGAAGGATGTAAGAAATAAAGTCAATTCAATTCAGTGTTGTAATTTTCTATGATTCTATGACTAAAGTCCAATTGCAAATTCCCCATCAACCATACACCACCTTAACTCTGAACTATTCACCATGTAATATCATAATGGTGTCCATGCTGTTGGCAGCTAAAGTCCTAAACTGCTGACTTCACACCTTATTCCAGGAATGTCTTAAAGGAGGAGAGGTGAATGAGAAGGGCAGAGTTATTTTTCTTGTAGTTTAACTTTCCTACGTTTGCTGGTATTTTTACATAAATACCTATTTCCACTTAGTGGCCACCTTATTAAGTATACCCGTATTCCAGGTTATTAATGAAAATATCTGATCAGCTAATCACGTGACAGCAGCTCAATGCATAAAAGCAGACATAGCCAAGCAGTTCAGTTGTTGTTCAAAACAAACATCAGAATGGGGAAGAAATGTGATCTAAGTTACTTTGACTGTGGAATGTTAGTTGGTGTCAGATAGGGTGGCTTGAGTATCTTAGAAACTGCTGGTCTCCTGGGATTATTATGCACAACTGTCTCTAGAGTTTAAATGGTGTGTAAAAAAAAACAACAAACATCCAGTGAAAGACAGTTTGGTGAGTGACAATGCCTTGTTTATGAGGGATGTCAGAGGAGAATGCCACACTGGTTCAAGCTGATAGGAAGTTGTCTCTAACTGAAATAACCGCACATGACAACAGTGATGTGCAGAAGAGTGTCGCTGAATACACAACACATCAAAACTTCAAGCAGATGGGCTACAGGAGCAGAAGACCATGAACATACACCCAATGGCCACTTTATTAGGTACAGGAGTTAACTCACAATGTGTCCACTGAGTGTAGATTGGAAAACTCACCAATGAAAAATTGCAGAATTGTAGCAAGAAAAGTTGAAATGAGAGTTGGAACAAAGTTTCAGCCTTATTTAGCCCCAGAGTGCACTGGGAATTGATCTGTAATATAGAGTACACCTTGGCCAGAATAACAGAATGAATGAAGAGATACAGAATGGGAATGAAATTTTGAGGGAAACATTTGAAAAAATTACAAAAAAACGAAGTAGCTTGCTGATGTTGTTTATCTATTCCAACTGAAATGTTATACAGAATGCTGAAGACTAAATACATTATATTGCTTATAGCTGTGTACCTAAACATTATTTTCACTCTTACTGAGAGAAAGCATACAAAATGAAGCATAATCTGTGAAAAATGAAATGTCTCACTGGTGTAAATTAGCTTTATGTCATCTTGTCAAAGCACAAATTTAGCTTGAAAAATGCTTCTGCAATAACTGTAACTTTGATCCCCTCTCTTCCCTTATTAACCACCTCACTTAATTGGCATACAGTACATCTCCTGATGTAAATGACTTTGTGCAAAATTTAACTTTTGCTGGCTTGCCAAAATGAAAATGAGGGGGCGATTTCGATCAGATTCAAAATATAAGATCCAAGTGGTAAGGGCTACTTCAACATTTCCCAAGAAATGTTGCTGGCTGTAAGTTAATTAACATGGAAATCACATGTAAATAATGCAAAAAGCACTGGAGGGTAATCTTCTCAGAGGAGCTATCCTCCGCATTTCCTGGAAACTATGATTCAATGGTCCCAACAAGGGGGTTGGCATTTTGTTAGCTACAGCCAAAAGCTGTCAAAAAGTATATCTCTTCACCTCCCTCTGATAAGGTTTCATTAAAAGGATTTTTCATTTAGAGAGGATGCGGTGGAGATTTACCAAGATGCTGCCTGGTTTAGAGAGCATGTCTTATGAGGATTGGTTGATCGAACTAGGGTGTTTCTCTTTGGAGGGAAGGAGGATCAGGTGTGATGATTGAGGTGTACAAGATGATAAGAGGCATAGATCAAGTGGAAAGCCAGAGACGACTTTTCTCCCAGAGTAGGAATGGCTAAATAGAGGGGACACACTTGTCAGGTGATTGGAGGAAAGCATAGGGAGGGTGTGAGAGGTAGGTTATTTTCCACAGAGTGTGTGGAATGGCCTGCCAGGAGTGGTGGTAGAGGTAGATGGTGGTTGTCTGTAATATCCAGTGATGACTGGATACCTATTCAGGAGAGTTTTTAAGGTGGAAAAACCATTGCACTGGGCAGTTTCATTCTCTTGACCTCAGAAGTCTGGGTCCAGTGGTACGAGTAGTCATCACAACTGAGGTCTTCCTTGGTGTCAGTGGATGACTTCTCCTGTGCCTCGTCATGCTGTTCACTTTCTATGGAGTGCGGCAGAACTGCCTTTCTGGCTGTTGGATCTCACTGTAGATGTCATACCTCCAGTCTGCCGGAGCTGACTTCACATGCAAGGACTGACAGGTCCCTATCTCATAAGGGTATGAGGTCTGCCAGCTACCCACACCTGGTTTAGTCCACCCGTTGAAGCGGTGTATCAGGTGGCTGTTATCACGTGAAAACAGCTACTTGCAGCCACACATGAGAGCTGAGTGTTTGGTGAGGACCAATTAGACATGACAAGTTCCTTCACCCTTCATTCCTCCCTGGACATCCAAAAAACCCCAGGAGAGGCAGATACATCAGGGACATTTAATAGACATATGAATGATAGGTACATGAATGAAAGGAAAGTGGGGGGAAATGTGGGAGGGAAGAGTTTGATGGATCTTAGAGTAGATTAAATGGTCAGCACAACATTGAAGGCTGAACTGTGTTGAACTGTTCTATGTTCCTCTTCAGGCAGGAGGGACAATAGCCTTACATACTACACCTCCAGGTTCAAGAACAGCTATTACCCAACATCAGGCTTCTGAACCAGTGTGGATAAACTCAGTCACCCTAAGTGATTGTACAAACTACTGATTCAGTTGCAATGACTCTACAACTATTGTTCTCAATATCTTTTTATTGCAGTTTGTCTTCTGTACATTAGTTATTTGTCAGTCTTTGTCTGGTTTATGTATAGTTTTTTCATAAATTCCATCGTATTTCTTTGTTCCTGTAAATGCCTGCACGAAAATGAATCACAAGGTAGAGCAATACGCACACAGTGCTGGAGGAACAGGTCAGGCAACGTGCATGGAATGGAATAAACGCTCAACATTTCAGGCTGAGCCTTTCATCAGGACTGGAAAGGAAGGGGGAAGAAGTCAGAATGCGAAGGTGGGGGAAGGGGAAGTGTACAAGCTGACAGGTGATCAGGTGAAACCAGGCGAGGGGGAAAGCGGGAATGAAGTGAGAAGCTGGGAGGTGATAAGTGGAAAAAAGTGAAGAGCGGAAGAAGAAGAAGGAATCTGATAGGAGAGGGGAGTGCACCATGGAAGAAAGGGAAGCAGGAGGGACACCAGGAGGTGATGATGGCCAAGTGAGAAAAAGAAAGGGTAAGAGGGGAGCCTGAATAGGGAATGGAAAAAGAGGGAAGGGGCAGGGAGAAATGAATGGATATTTCAAACTTATAACGTGTGCCTTCCTACATAGTTGTCCATTTTTTCTTTCATCCGTGTGCCTAACTAAATATCCTTAAAGATCCTTAATGTATCTGCCTCTACCACCAGCCCTGGCAGTATGTTCCATGTACCCATCACTTTCTGTGTAAAAATTAAAAAAAACCTACCTCTGACATCCCTATTCCACATTCTCGCAATCACCTTAAAATTATGCCCCTCATATTAGTCATTTCTATCCTGGGAAAAAGACACTGGATGTCCACTCAATCTATGCTTCTTATCATCTTGCACCCACCTCTATTTTATCCCCCTTTGATGCAAAGAAGACCGTGGGTGAGGAGAGAATTAGGATCGGCTGTGACAGCTTTCAAAATCAAGCAGCCAGTCAATCAGCAAAGTCTGACCACAGGTGATGCCCTTTAGGGGAAATCCTAAATAAGACTAAAATCATAAGTCACAGAGAGAAGAAAGCACCCCAGTGCCAAAAGAAAGCATCGAGGCAATCTGAAGTGTATTATCTGAGAGGAAATCTTGCTTTCTAGGAGCAATTATGTCCTCAACAACAGTGGCCAGGTACTGCGCTTCAGCATTAATGATAGCAGAAGAGAAATGGAACAGAATCAAAGTATAAAAAAAGGTCACCTTCCATTGCCATCACTGAGATGTTTTGAAAGGTTTTAAAATATCTTGTGAAGTTAAAACGCCAAAGCAAATTTCACAAGAACAAAGCTTCTCTGTGAGCCTGGTAGCACACTGGCTTTTTGGAGTCACATTTAGGTGTGACATGTGAATTTATTTTGTCAGAACTCTCAGATAAGGTCCAAAGTGCTTTGCTCTAATGATGTTCACTTGTTTTCTCTACGATGCACTTATTTAAAAATGGTGCATTGCGGCAATCTGTTTTACATTGCTGAGCATTTTAAATAATTTCATCATCACCATCATTACGTGCCGTGTCTTATGATGTGGGCATTCTTAATCTTCTGACCATGATTATTCTTGCAAATTTTTCTGCAGAGTAGTTTACTATTGCCTTCTTCTGGACAGTGTCTTTACAATATGGGTGACCACAGCCATTATCAATATTCTTCGGACATTGACTGACATAAGTGGTCACATAACTAGGATTATGATATGCACCAGTTGTTCATATGACCATCCACCACGTGCTCCCATTGCTTCACATGACCCTGATCGGGGGACTAAGCAGGTGCTACACTTTGTCCAAGGCTGATCTGCAGGCTAGTGAGGGGAAGAAGCACCTTATACTTTTTTTGGTAGAGATGTATCTCCACCCTGCCACCTACATACCTAAGGTCACTATGGTTAAATGTAGGAGTCTAGAAATTGGATGACATCATGCCTCTCTTATGGGCACCACACATCCCCTCGTGTATCCTAAACAATATCCTATCCAGATGCAACTGCTCTGGCCCATAACCACAAGATACTACAGAGAGCTGTGAACACAGCTCAGCACATCATGGAGACCACCCTCTCCTCGACAGTCTCTGTCTGCAACTTTTCATTGCCTCAGTAAATCAGCCAGCATAATCAAACACCCCACGCACTCTGGACATTTCCTCTCCTCCCCCCCTCCCATCAAGCAGAAGATACCAAAACTTTGAAAGTATGCTCCTCCCAACCTCAAGGACAACACATATCCACTGCCGTGGGTCTATGGAACAATTCCCAAGTACGTTAAGGGGGTGTCTCTCAAACTTATTATGGCCTTGCATTTTATTGTCTACCTGAGTTACACTTTCTCTGTAGCTGTAACAATTAATTCTGCATCCTGTTATTATTTTTCCTTGTATGCCTTCGCTGCACTGATGTTATGAAATTATCCATATGGATGGCATGCAAATGAAGTACTTCACTGAAACTTGCTACATAAGATCATAAAACTATAAGATATAGGAGCAGAATTAGGCCATTTTGCCTTGAGTCTGCTCTGCCATTTCATCATGGCTGATCCATTTTGCCTCTCAGCCTCCACAGCTGCCTGTGGCAATGAATTCCATAGATTCACCGCGGTCTGGCGAAAGAACTTACTCCTCATCTCCATTCTAAAAGGACGTCACTCTATTGTGAGGGTGTGCCCTCTGGTCCAATTAAACCAATATGCTAATTTACAACACGATTTTAATAAATGCAGGGTAAATCATGCTAGAGAATATTTATTATTAAGACCACAGACATAATATTGGACTGGGGAATTTTCGCACTCTTAAGGTCACTAGTTAGATATTGGAGCCAGAAGCTTACATTGTGCCTCTTTTTCGGGCAATACACATCCTCTGGCATTTTAAAAAGCACACTAATTTATGCATTATAGCTTGATTTGGAACCTGCTCTGTTTCCAAACCAAGTCAGGGTGGCAAGGTAGCATATCAGACAGTACAATGCTTTACAGCACCAGCAAAAAGATTGGGGTTCAATTCCTTCCACTGTCCGTAAGGAGTTTGTACATTCTCCACATGGCTCCATGGCTTTCCCCAGGGTGGTCCAGTTTCCTCCCATATTCCAAAGATCTACAGTTAGGGGTCCTGAGTTGCATGTTACATTGGCACACTTGCTGACTGCCCAGCACAATCCTCGTTAATCCTTGGACTATCATAGTAATGATAGGGGTCCATGGCATAAAAAGGTGGGGAATTCCTGCTGCATCTCCTCCAACCTTTCCTTATCTTCTCTGTAACTTCCAGTTATGTGTTTTCAATATTTCCCAGTTCAATAGCTTTATTTAATATCAGAGAAATGTATTCAGTATACATCCTGAAATTCTTGTTCTTCACAGACATCCACAAAAACAGAGGGGTGCCCCAAAGAATGAGTGACAGTAAAAATGTTAGCACCCCAAGGCCCTCCTTCACTCACCCCTCCAACAGACAAAAACATCAGTAAGGGAATGACCATCCCCCTCCCCCACTTAGTTCAGCAAAAAAGAGCATCAGCATGCTCCACCCGCCAAGAAAGCAATTGCAATGCCCCCAGGAAAGTTCATGATCTGCAGAACAAAAAAAATCTAATCATTCACCTAACAATTTGACATACCACGGGCTCTCTTTCTCTCCCTAATAAAGGGAAAAGAGATGTCATCCTTTCACAGTGAGATGGGAGACATAATAATACAACTCACTGATCTACGATGATAAAGTCAGTCATGTCGCTGTTTTTCCCAGTTCTCCAACCCAAGAATTGGCAACAAAATCCTCCCACCACTGAGAGAGAGAGAGCGTGATTCGCCAAGTACGGATCCTCCAACAGCTGATCCGCTGCTCCTGATGTTCCGTTTTCCTCCTGTGACGCTTCATTCAGCAGCACTGGCATGGAATCAGCCCATCCACAGGTGAGCTTACCTGCTAGGCTGCGTCCTTGTGATTTCAAGAGTGGTCAGTTGTGACTCCTAGGAGCCAAAGTCTGAGTATAACTCCAGGTCAGGATCTTCAACTGAATCCCATCCACCTTGAAAAGGAAAGAGAGACATCAAAAGTAGAAATTAAGCTGTGAACTTGAAGGATTCACCACTGAGGTGCCATTGTAACTCTGCCTCCACCTACATATCTTTGCTCTGAAGCATTAAGACACATTCTCCTTCCACAGATGCTGCCCAACCTGCTGAGACTTTCCAGCATTTTGTGTTTTTATTTCAGATTCACTTCATGTACCGAAATTGCAACAATAGAGAAAAGATTACCTTTGCCCCTGTGCAAGGATGATATGCAAATTCATGAAGTGTTCCATTTGGAGCACATGGTAGTGTAATGCTAGAATAGTGCCATTAATTCAGGTTCAGTTACCAGTGCGCTCTGTAAGGCATTTGTATATTCCCTCCATGACCGCGTGGGTTTCCTCCAGGTGCTCCGGTTTCTTCCAACATTCCAAAAGATGTATGGGTTAGTAGGTTAATTGGTTATATGGGTATAATTGCGTTGCTCGAGCTCGCTGGGCCAGAATGGCACATTTCTGTGGTGTATAATCTAAAATGATGTAAAAATCCAGCATTTGAAGTTTTGTTTTGAAATTCTGTTTTGCTGTTCATATGAGCAACACTGACAATATCTTAGGATCAGACCTGTGGTCAATAGCTTGTATCACACACACTTCCACTCTTATCAGCATTAAATGGAGCAGGAAACCACAACTCAGAGGGCATCTTGGAACAGATTCAAAGGAACCACACGCTCTATGTAAAAGTCAGTTCTTTCTTCACCACTTAAAGGGAGATTCAGATAACCTCTGGAGAGTTGACTGGGCAGGTTCAGAAGTGACTACAGGCCGCTGAAAGATTTCTCAGTTAACCACAGATTCCGAGATTGCTTTGTGGAGCATCTGGACTCAGTCCAAAAGGTGATTTTGATCTTCCTGCTGTATGCTTGTTTCATTCCCAATCCCTGTTTGTAGCCTCCTTCACTCACATGGTGACACCCAACCTAAACGAGAATCTATCATAAACACAATAAATTCTGCAGGTGCTGGAAATTCAAAGCAACACACAAAACATGCCAGAGGAGCACAGCAGGTCAGGCAGTGTCCATGGAAGTCAACAAATGGTGGACGTTTTGGACCAAGACCAGGACCAGAGTAGAAGGGGAAAAGACAGCAGAACAGAAGGGTGGGGAGAGGGGAAGGAGGTTAGCTAGAAGGTGATGGGTGAAACCAGGCAGGTGGGAAAGGTAAAGAGCTAGAGAGGGAGGAATCTGATCTGAGAGGAAAGTGGATCATTGGTACAAGGGAAGGAGGAGGGGCACCAGGGTGGTTAAAATTTTTTCTCCCCTTCCTCACTTCTTCTACTCTTCATTCTGGCCTCTTAACTCTTCTCAACTGCCTATCTGCTCCCTGTGGTGCCCCTCTTCATTCACTTCCTCTTATGGTCCACCCTCCTTTCCTATCCGACTCCATCTTTGGTGCATCTTGCTTATGTTGGCACATTATCGCATCGCGAAAGAGATAAAGGGAAAAGGAGAGAGAGAGAGAGAGAGAGAGAGAGAGAAAAGAGGGATAAAGAGTGAGATGGAGATTCTGTTGCAAAGGAGGGATGGATATTATCTAATCTGGACTGAAAAGTCAATTTGAGTGGAACAGGGACAAATATACCAGGCAACTGAATGTGATACTAAACAAAAGCAGCCTTTGTCCTCTTGGAAATAAAATGCCTCATGGCTTTAAAGAGTTAGGCAGCTTCCCATATTGCCCTGGTCAGTACTTTCTGTTTCTTTAAACAATATTATTTTGTTCACATGACCTTGCTGTGGACAAATTTCCCTTTAACTGCAGTTGAGCTTTCAAAGTGTTGAATAGTTTTCGAAGGCCAGTGAAATTTGTGAATAGTTATAACCCCAGTCTTTATAATAGGGTAGAGACAATAATCTGTATCTGCGAGCAAATTGGTAATGACGTTTCTCCTCCATAATTGGCAGTGCCCAATAGAAATGTCTAACTAACTGCAGCAACACTGACTCAGCATATGGACTAATATAGTGGCTCCAATATCTGAAACCATGAAATGCTTTGAGAGATTTGGCATGGCTCCCATCAGATCCAGCTCTTCAGACAACCTTGACCCACTGCAATTTGTCTACCGCCGAAACAGCTCTACAGCAGAAGCCATCTCCCTAACCCTACACATCTCCGGAGCATCTGAACAGTAAAGGCACCTACAGTCAACTATTTGTTTATTGACTACGGTTCTGCCTTTAATTTTAGTTATTCCAAGCAATCTCATCACCAAATTCTGGAACTGGAAGTCAATGCCTCCCTCTGCAACTGGATCCTTGACGTTCTAACCAACAAACCACAATCAGTAAGTATAGATAGCAACAGCTCTCCCGTGATTATTCGAAAGACTGGTACTCCACAAGGTTGAGTACTCCACACCCTACTCTATTCCCTGAACATGCAAGGCCGTGAGGCCAGACTCTGCTCCAACTCCATCTATATTCAGGAGTTCCCAACCTGAGGTCCACGGACCTCTTCCTTAATGATATAGGTCCATGGCATAAAAAGATTGGGAACACCTGGACAAGTTTGCAGATGATAAGAATGTAGTGCACTGGATCTCAAATAATGATGAGTCAGAGTACAGGAAGGAGGTAGCCAGCCTCGTGACGTGATGGCATGACAACAGCCTCTCCCTCAATGTCAACAAAACAGAAGAGTTGTTTATTGACTACAGGAAGGGAATGGTGCATATGTTCCTGTCTATAATCGGTGTTGATTTTGAGAGGGTTGAGAGATTCATGATCCTCGCGGTAAACATCACTGATAGCCAATCCTAGTCCAACCACGATATCGTGACTTAGAAAGCTCACCAAAGCCTCTACACCCTCAGAAAGCTAAACATATTTGGCATATACCATTGACTTTTG
This sequence comes from Mobula hypostoma, assembly GCF_963921235.1. Taxonomy (NCBI): domain Eukaryota; kingdom Metazoa; phylum Chordata; class Chondrichthyes; order Myliobatiformes; family Myliobatidae; genus Mobula; species Mobula hypostoma. The sequence continues at coordinate 4,711,392 of NC_086103.1, forward strand.
CTAGTTTTTATTGATGCACCATAGAAAGGATTCTGGTCTGGATGCTCAGTATGGCAACTACTCTACATATGACCATGAGAAAATGCATAGTTGTGGACACAGCTCAGCACACCACAGGAACTAGCCTCCCCTCTATGGACTCTGTCTACACTTCTCGCTGCCTCAGTAAAGTAGCCGGCATCATCAAAGACACCACCCAGCCTGGACATTCTCTCCTCCCACCCCCCCATCCCCCCGTTGGGCCGAAGGGACAAAAGCCTAAAAGTACGTACCGTCAGGCTCAAGGAGAGCTTCTACCCCACCATGAACAGACTCTTGAACAGGCCTCTTGTACAATGAGATAGGCTGGATAGATACATAGGCCTTCATAAATCAAAGTATTGAGTACAGGAGATGTGATATTATGTTGAAGTTGTATAGGACATTGGTGAGGCCTAATTTGGAGTATTGTGTGCAGTTTTGATCACCTACCTACAGGAAAGATGTAAATAAATTTGAGAGGGTACAGAGAAAATTTATGAGGATGTTACCTGTACGGGGAGGAGAAGATGGCGGCACGATGCAGCTCGCAGTGGCCACTCCGGTGAATGATATCTGTTATCTGTCAAGTAGGGTGCCGGCACGGAGGAAAATCTGTGAGGTTTCCGAAATGCCTGCTTCGCTGCCACTGCTACTGTGTGGTCCAGAATCTCCGGAGGGGAAGGCCCCGAGTCCTCGGCTTTGCTTGTTGCTCGGCGGCCGGGGCGGGGTCGAAGCGCTCGGCAGAGATGGTGCTCGGTGCTCGGTGTCGGAGGGCTGGTCGGAGGCTCGAAGTTTTCAGATGGACTCAGAGTTAGCTGTGGTCGGGTGCTTCCAATGCATCGGCAAGTTTGCGGCGCTTGGAGTTCAGGGCAGGGAGAGTTTCTCCCTTCTACCGTCTGCGTGAGATGATGGGGCTAACAGGACTAGAGACATTCTTTTACCGTGCCCATGGTCTGCTCTTTATCAAATTACGGTATTGTTTTGTACTGTTGTACTATATGTTATAATTATGTGGTTTTGTCAGTTTTAGTCTTGGTTTGTCCTGTATTTCTGTGATATCTTTCTGGAGGAACATTGTATCATTTTTTTAATACATGCATTTCTAAATGACAATAAACGAGGAGTGAGTGTCCTCATAATCTAATCTACTAGAGGAACTGAGTTATAAGGAAATATTGAATAGGATAAGACTTTATTCCTTGGAACGTCAGAGAATTGATAGTGGCATACAAAATTATGATGGGTATAGATAGGCTCTTTCTACTGAGGATGGGTGGGACTACACCAAAGTCATGGGTTAAGGATGAAAGGTGAAAAGTTTAAGGGGAACATCAGGGGAAACTCCTTCACTCAGACTGTCGTGAGAGTGTGGAACAAGTTGTCAGCACAAGTGGTGCGTGCGAGCTCAATTTCAATGTTTAAGAGAAGTTAGGATAGATACCTGTATGGTCGGGGTAAGGAGAGCTGTGCTTCCATTGCAGGTCAATGGGAGTAGGCAATTTAAATGGTTTGGCATGGACTAGATGGGCTGAAGACCCTGTTTCTGTACTGTACTTTTCTATGATTCGGTGACTCTTTGATTCTGACTCTATATTGGCCTTACAGTCTACCTCGTTAAGATCTTAGAAACATAGAAAACCTACAGCACAATACAATCCCTTCGGCTCATAAAGTTGTGCCGAACATGTCCCTACATTAAAAATTACCAGGGTTATCCACAGCCCTCTATTTTTCTAAGCTCCATGTACCTATCCAAAAGTCTCTTGAAAGACCCTATCATATCCACCTCCACCACCATTGCCGGCAGCCCATTCCACGTACTCACCACTCTCTGCATAAAAAACTTACCCCTGACATCTCCTCTGTACCTACTCCCCAGCACCTTAAACCTGTGCCCTCTTGTGGTAGCGATTTCAGCCCTGGGAAAAAGCCTCTGACCAGCCACATGATCAATACCTCTCATCATCTTGTACACCTTTATCAGGTCACCTCTCATCCTTCGTCGCTCCAAGGAGAAAAGGCCGTGTTCACTCAACCTGTCTTCATAAGGCATGGTCCCCAGTCCAGGCAACATCCTTGTAATTCTCCTCTGCACCATTTCTATGATTTCCACATCCTTCCTGTAGTGGGGTGATCAGAACTGAGCACAGTACTCCAAGTGGGGTCTGATAAGGGTTCTATATAGCTGCAACATTACCTCTCGCCTCATAAATTCAATTCCACAATTAATTAAGGCCAATACACTGTACGCCTTCTTAACCACAGAGTCAACCTGCACAGCTGCTTTCAGCGTCCTATGGACTCGGACCCCAAGATCAATCTGATCCTCCACGGTGCCAAGAGTGTTACCATTAATACTATATTCTGCCATCACATTTGATCTACCAAAATGAACCACTTCACACTTATCTAGGTTGAACTCCGTCTGCCACTTCTCAGCCCAGTTTTTGCATCCTATCAATGTCCCGCTACAACCTCTGACAGCCCTCCACACTATCCACAACACCCCCAACCTTTGTGTCATCAGCAAACTTACTAACCCATCTCTCCACTTCCTCATCCAGGTCATTTATAAAAATCACAAAGAGTAAGGGTCCCAGAACAGATCCCTGAGGCACTCCACTGGTGACCAACCTCCATGCAGAATAAGACCCATCGACAACCACTCTTTGCCTTCTGTGGACAAGCCAGTTCTGGATCCACAAAGCAATGTCCCCTTGGATCCCATGCCTCCTTACTTTCCCACTAAGGCTTGTGTGGAGTACCTTATCAAATGCCTTGCTGAAATCCATATACACTACATCTACTGCTCTACCTTCATCAATGTGTTTAGTCACAATCTCCAAAGATTCAATCAGGCTCGTAAGGCACGGACTGCCCTTGACAAGGCCATGCTGACTATTCCTAATCATATTATGCCTCTCCAAATGTTCATAAATCCTATCTCTCAAGATCTTCTCCATCAACTTACCAACCACTGAAGTAAGACTCACTGGTCCATAATTTCATGGGTTATCTCTACTCCCTTTCTTGAATAAGGGAACAACATCCGCAACCCTCCAATCCTCCGGAACCTCTTCCGTCCCCATTGATGATGCAAAGATCATTGCCAGAGGCTCAGCAATCTCCACTCTCACCTCCTACAGTAGCCTGGGGTACATCTCATCCGGTCCCGGCGACTTATCCAACTTGATGCTTTCCAAAAGCTCCAGCACATCCTCTTTCTTAATATCTACATGCTCAAGCTTTTCAGTCTGCTGCAAGTCAGCACTACAATCACCAAGATCCTTTTCCATAGTGAATACTGAAGTAAAGTATTCATTAAGTACCTCTGCTATTTCCTCCGGTTCCATACACACTTCCCCACTGTCACACTTGGTTGGTCCTATTCTTTCATGTCTTATCCTCTTGCTCTTCACATGCTTGTAGAATGCCTTGGGGTTTACCTTAATCCTGCCCGCCAAGGCCCGTTGCAATTTGTCAGTTTCTTTCTCTGCATTTTTTCGTTGTCATGGTCCGGTCTGTGAAGTCCGGATTCCCGTCCACCGTTCCTTATTCCAGGTTTTCTGGTTTTCCCTTTTCCTGTTGGATGCTCTAATTGAGGCAGCTGATTCACATTTTGGGCTGGCTACATAAATAGCTCTTTGATTCAGCTTCAGTTGCTGGACTGTTCCTTTCGCCTGAAGTCCGAAGCCCGAAGCCCGAAGCCAAGCCTTGCCTTGCCTTGCTGTGCCATGCCATGCCGTGCCTTGCCGTGCCGTGCCGTGCCGTCAAGTTCTATTGCTGGAGCTAGACTGGAGACTTGCTGTGTCTAGATAAGGAACTGTCTTTTGTTCTTTGGAACTGTGTCTGTGTCCATGCCTTTGCTTGGTAGGTCTGGTCATTTGCTGCTACCTTGTATTGGGAACTGTCTCTTTGTCCATGCCTTTGCTAGGTAGGTCCGGCAATTTGCTGCTACCTTGTGTTGGGAAACTGACTCTTTGTCCATGCCTTTGCTAGGTAGGTCCAGCTGTTTGCCGCTACCTAGTGTTGGGAAATGTCTCGTCATGTTCAGCATTCTGTGTATGAGTCCTGGCCCTACTTGTTCCCAAGGAGGGGTCCTGGCTCTGCGTTCCTGTCCTCCCTTGACCAAGGCTGGGCGATCCTGTTCTCCCTCGACCAAGGCTGGGCATTCCTGTTCTTGTCCTGCCCATGTGCCTCGCCCAGCCCAGGAGTACCTCACCCAGCCCGGTGCTGGAGTTCCCTTGTCCTGTCCAGGAGTCTCACGTCCAGTCCTGTAGCCACACCACGTCCTGTAGCCACATCTTGTCCTCGCCTAGATCTGGAGTCCGAGCCTGAGTCAAGACCTAGGTTCTGGGTCCCTGTCCAGTCTCCAGCTTGGAGTGCAAGCCCAGGCTCCTAGTTCCCAGTTCCTTGTCCTAGTCCCACTTTCCTAGCCAAAGTCCTAGCCCAAGTTTATGTTCCTGTCCCAGCTCCTAGTCTGAAACCTAGTCCTGTTCCTTGTACTTCAGTGTCTGTGTCTTGCGTTTGGGTCCACCTCTTAACAACCCCCCCGCCACCCCCCCCCCGCCATTATGACATTCGTAGCTTTTACACTTCATTCTGCATTGTTATTGTTTTACCTTGTTCTAATTCAATGCCATGTTTATTGATCTCAAGTCAAGTCAAGTCAAGCAACACATATCAAAGTTGCTGGTGAACGCAGCAGGCCAGGCAGCATCTCTAGGAAGAGGTACAGTCGATATTTCGGGCCGAGACCCTTCGTCAGGACTAACTGAAGGAAGAGTTAGTAAGAGATTTGAAAGTGGGAGGGGGAGGGAGAGATCCAAAATGATAGGAGAAGACAGGAGGTGGAGGGATGGAACCAAAAGCTGGACAGGTGATTGGCCAAGGGGATATGAGAGGATCATGGGACAGGAGGTCTGGGGAGAAAGACAAGGGGGGGGAACAGAGGATGGGTAAGGGGTATAGTCAGAGGGACAGAGGGAGAAAAAGGAGAGTGAGAGAATGTGTGTATAAAAATAAATAATGGATGGGGTACGAGGGGGAGGTGGGGCATTAGCGGAAGTTAGAGAAGTCGATGTTCATGCCATCAGGTTGGAGACTACCCAGACGGAATATAAGATGTTGTTTCTCCAACCTGAGTGCGGCTTCACCTTTACAGTAGAGGAGGCCGTGGATAGACATGTCAGAATGGGAATGGGATGTGGAATTAAAATGTGTGGCCACTGGGAGATCCTGCTTTCTCTGGCAGACAGAGTGTAGGTGTTCAGCAAAGCGGTCTCCCAGTCTGCGTCGGGTCTCGCCAATATATAGAAGGCCACATCGGGAGCACCGGACGCAGTATATCACCCCAGCCGACTCACAGGTGAAGTGTCGCCTCACCTGGAAGGACTGTTTGGGGCCCTGAATGGTGGTAAGGGAGGAAGTGTAAGAGCATGTGTAGCACTTGTTCCGCTTACAAGGATAAGTGCCAGGAGGGAGATCAGTGGGGAGGGATGGGGGGGACGAATGGACAAGGGAGTCGCGTAGGGAGTGATCCCTGTGGAAAGCAGAGGGGGGGGAGGGAAAGATGTGCTTAGTGGTGGGATCCCATTGGAGGTGGCGGAAGTTACGGAGAATAATATGTTGGACCCGGAGGCTGGTGGGGTGGTAGGTGAGGACCAGGGGAACCCTATTCCTAGTGGGGTGGCGGGAGGATGGGGTGAGAGCAGATGCACGTGAAATGGGGGAGATGCATTTGAGAGCAGAGTTGATAGTGGAGGAAGGGAAGCCCCTTTCTTTAAAAAAGGAAGACATCTCCCTCGTCCTGGAATGAAAAGCCTCATCCTGAGAGCAGATGCGGCGGAGACGGAGGAATTGCGAGAAGGGGATGGCATTTTTGCAAGAGACAGGGTGAGAAGAGGAATAGTCCACTCAGGTTGGAGGAACAACACCTTGTATTCCGTCTGGGTAGTCTCCAACCTGATGGCATGAACATCGACTTCTCTAACTTCCGCTAATGCCCCACCTCCCCCTCGTACCCCATCCGTTATTTATTTTTATACACACATTCTTTCTCTCACTCTCCTTTTTCTCCCTCTGTCCCTCTGACTATACCCCTTGCCCATCTTCTGTTCCCCCCCCCCCCATCTTTCTCCCCTGACCTCCTGTCCCATGATCCTCTCATATCCCTTTTGCCAATCACCTGTCCAGCTCTTGGCTCCATCCCTCCCCCTCCCCCTCCCACTTTCAAATCTCTTACTAACTCTTCCTTCAGTTAGTCCTGACGAAGGGTCTCGGCCCGAAATGTCGACTGTACCTCTTCCTAGAGATGCTGCCTGGCCTGCTGCGTTCACCAGCAACTTTGATGTGTGTTGCTTGAACTTCCAACATCTGCAGAATTCCTGTTGTTCAAGTCAAGTCAAGTCACTTTTTATTGTCATTTTGACCATAACTGTTAGTACAGTACACAGTAAAAACGAGATAACATTTTTCAGGACCATGGTTTTACATGAAACAATACAAAAACTACACTGAACTCCGTAAAAACAACACTAGACTGCAGCGCTACCCAGGACTGCATAAAAGTGCACAAAACAGTGCAGGCATTACAATAAATAATAAACAAGGCAATAGGCAAAGTAGAAGGCAGTAGGCTAGTGTCAGTCCAGGCTCTGGGTTGAGGTATCTGATGGCTTGGGGGAAGAAACTGTTACATAGTCTGGTCATGAGAGCCCGAATACTTCGGTGCCTTTTGCCAGACGGCAGGAGGGAGAAGAGTTTGTATGCAGGGTGCGTGGGGTCTTTCATAATGCTGTTTGCTTTACAGATGCAGCATATGGTGTAAATGTCTCTAATGGCGGGAAGAGAGACCCTGATGATCTTCTCAGCTGACCTCACTATCTGCTGCAGGATCTTGTGATCCAAGATGGTGCAATTTCTGAACCAGGCAGTGATGCAGCTGCTCAGGATGCTCTCAATACTTCCTCTGTAGAATGTGGTGAGGATGGGGGTTGGGAGATGCACTTTTCTCAGCCTGATCTGATCTGTATGAACAGTGTACAAAACAAAGTTTTCACTGTACCTTGGTACTGTACATGTGACAATAATGACCCAATATTCAAAACAGAGATACATATACAGACACATCCGAAGAGCAGCGCAGATTTATCTGTTTACTTAACAAACATCAAAAGCTATTCATAACAGAGGAAGCTGAACACTCACTCACTCACTATGCTACTTGGCTTACTCCCTGGCTATCAAACACACAAAAAGATCAAAGCAAACACCAAGCAAATAAGAAAGCTGAGGTAATATCTTCAATAGTATTTACCTTATTAAAGATGAAGGGTTTACAAGGGAATGGGGGGAAAAGATGCACAGCATGACTCCCAGTAATCATCAAGGATGCCTGTATTATATGAAAACCAAGAAAAACCGAAGGATGCTAGACATTTTGTGTGAAACAGAACTTGTTGAATCACAGGAGGTCAGGCATTATCTGTGGAAAGTAAAAACAGAATTAATAATTCGGGTCCAATTTAATTTCGGCCCACGACGTCACTGGCCATGAGGGCAGTAATGAAGGCCCTCCATCTCTGCAAGTATTCAGGTCTTCCTTCATCATGTCAGTAGCTTCCTTTCAGTTTTCACTAATATCAGTCATGCAATTCACCAGCTGCAGATTCAGGAACACCGTCACACTCAGATGTAGGAGGATTCTTCATTGCTGCTTCCGTAACAATTCTGTTTTACTAGTCAGGATTGTTAGTCCTGAGCTGAACCCCCAAACCTGGTGGATGGTGGACCACTCTTAGTCTGGCCTCTAGCCTTTGACCTGTTTGGTATGGGTGCCTCTATCAAGAGCCAAAGCATAGAGCCCTGACTCCAGCAACATACATTGAGGAGTGCAAGCCTCCAAAACCTACAAGTTTGCTGTCTTCTTGGAGGATTTCAGGTCCAAAGTGGATCTGTTGATCAAGTGGATAGTCAGAGGCTTTTTCCCAGGGCTGAGGATTTCAGGTCCAAAGTCCAAACAAAGTATCCCAGCAAAGGTTCTCGAATATGATGCATTGGACCATAAGACCATGACATGGACAATCTGTTAGCTGCTTCTCCATAAGACTATATGACCATTAGACATAAGAACAGAGTTAGGCCATTCAGCATATCTAGGCTGCTCTCCCATTCCATCATGGCTGATTTGTTATCCCGCTCAACCCCATTCTCCTGCCTTCTCCCAAAACCTTTGACACACTTAAGAGCCTCATTCTATTGAGGAGTATACTATCAGAATCTGTAGCTCCATCTCCAGAGGCAAACTGCTGACAGACTTCTTTTATAAACCTTCTGATTCCCGTGGTTAACTTGACTATACCTCTTCCCAAATTCAAATCACCATGTTTAGCACCAACAACCATTTCTTGTTTAAAGTCACTTAGATCACATTTCATGTCCTGGAATGGAAAGCCGCACCCTAGGAGCAAATGTGTCAGAGACAAAGGAACCAAGAAAAGGGAACGGCATTTTTAGAGGAGACAGGCTGGGAACCATTGACTGTTTGCTCATTTCCATAGATGCTGCCTGACCTGCTGAGATCCTCCAGCATTTAGTGTATGTTCCTCTGGATTTTCAGCATACAGTTATAGAAAAATACAGTACAGAAACAGGCCCTTCGGCCATCTAGTCCATGCTGACCACTTAAACTGCCTACTTCTGTTGACCTACAGCAGGACTATAGCCCTCCATTCCTCTACCATCCATATAACTATCCAAACTTTGCTTAAATGATGAAATTGAGCTCACATACACCACTTGAGCTGGTAGCTTATTCCACACTTTCATGACCCTGAGTGAAAAAGTTTGCCCTCATTTCCCCCTTAAACTTTGAACCTATGAAGTAAGCTGCAGAGAGTTGTAGACTTAGCCAGCTCCATCATGGGCACTAGCCTCCGTAATATCCAGGACATTTTCAAGGAGCGATGCCTCAGAAAGGTGGCGTCCATCATCAGCCAAGACATGCCCTCTTCTCATTGCTACCATTAGGAAGGAGGTACAGAAACCTGAAGGCACACACTCAACAGCTTCTTCCCTTCTGCCATTCGATTTCTCAATGGACATTGAACCCATGAACACTACCTCACTACTTCTTTAATTTCTGTTATTTAATAGAACTATTTAGTATATATATACTTACCGTTTATCAGTTCTATTTACATAGAAACATAGAAACATAGAAAATAGGTGCAGGAGTAGGCCATTCGGCCCTTCGAGCCTGCACCGTCATTTATTATGATCATGGCTGATCATCCAACTCAGAACCCAGCCTTCCCTCCATACCCCCTGACCCCTGTAGCCACAAGGGCCATATCTAACTCCCTCTTAAACATAGCCAATGAACTGGCCTCAACAGTTTCCTGTGGCAGAGAATTCCACAGATTCACCACTCTCTGTGTGAAGAAGTTTTTCCTAATCTCGGTCCTAAAAGGCTTCCCCTCTATCCTCAAACTGTGACCCCTCGTTCTGAACTTCCCCAACATCGGGAACAATCTTCCTGCATCTAGCCTGGTGTGGGTGGAGAATTGTTCATTCTTCATATGAAAGTCCTGCCATCCCAGGAATCAATCTGGTGAACATTCTTTGTACTCCCTCTATGGCAAAGATGTCTTTCCTCAGATTAGGGGACCAAAACTGCACACAATACTCCAGGTGTGGTCTCACCAAGGCCTTGTACAACTGCAGTAGTACCTCCCTGCTCCTGTACTCGAATCCTCTCGCTATAAATGCCAGCATACCATTCGCCTTTTTCACCACCTGCTGTACCTGCATGCCCACTTTCAATGACTGGTGTATAATGACACCCAGGTCTCGTTGCACCTCCCCTTTTCCTAATCGGCCACCATTCAGATAATAATCTGTTTTCCTATTTTTGCCACCAAAGTGGATAACTTCACATTTATCCACATTAAATTGCATCTGCCATGAGTTTGCCCACTCACCCAACCTATCCAAGTCACCCTGCATCCTCTTAGCATCCTCCTCACAGCTAACACTGCCACCCAGCTTCGTGTCATCCGCAAACTTGGGGATGCTGCATTTAATTCCTTCATCCAAGTCATTAATATATATTGTAAACAACTGGGGTCCCAGCACTGAGCCTTGCGATACCCCACTAGTCACCGCCTGCCATTCTGAAAAGGTCCCGTTTATTCCCACTCTTTGCTTCCTGTCTGCTAACCAATTCTCCACCCACACCAATACCTTACCCCCAATACCGTGTGCTTTAAGTTTGCACACTAATCTCCTGTGTGGGACCTTGTCAAAAGCCTTTTGAAAATCCAAATATACCACATCCACTGGTTCTCCCCTATCCACTCTACTGTTGTGCTGCTGCTGCAAAGTTAACAAATTTCATGACATATGCGGTAATATTAAATCTGATTCTGATTAATCCATGACTTCTGGCTGAAGTCCCATCCAACCTCAGTGGGAAAAGCGTGCTTGCATTCACCCTACCTATACCCCTCATATTTATGTATACCTTTATACTATATGCAGACTGCCTCTTGTTTACCAGAATCTTCTGTTTATAAATAAATCCGCCCTTTGCAATAATACATAAATAGTTTAAGGAAAGCCTTCTATAATGCTACACTGCTGTTCACTTATGATTTGATCACTTTGCACTAAAATGGACCTTGCTTTTTTGCTCTGATGGCGTCCTTGTAAAAATTATGTCTAATTTATGTTCAACTTATGTTGTTCCTGTGAACGCTACTTATCTGATACTAGGCGCCTGTGTTGCAGCTGTAAGGAAGTGTTTCATTGCACCCGTGCGGACATGTGCAGGTACTTGTGTTTCTGACATTAAACTTAACTTGACGTGAACCAAATAAGGGAAGTGGGGTGGGGTTTGAGGTCTGCCAGCTGTGTGTTTTCTTGTTCTGTTGAGAGCTGGTACAAACAGCCCTCCATCTGTATTGTAATAACAATGCAATCAGTCCCGCACCTTGGTTTTCACAAAGGGGAACGACAAAGGTAAAGAACCTTTCTGTCATCGTTAGCCCATCATTTGTATGATGGCTGCCTATCCTCCTTTTCAATTTGCCTGATTATTACAAATGTTAACTTTTCTGTATGATTTAATTCCTACTTGAGACCATAAGTTTAAATAGTCATACAGACATTGGGTGCTACAGCGACAAACAATCTCTTCAGCCCAACTATTATTCTGCCCAAACCAGAGGTTCCTAACATTTCTTTATGTCATACCATTAATTGAGCAGTCCATGGGACTTGGGGTGGGAACCCCTCGCCTATAACCAGTGATCAGCACCCAGACCATAGCCATTTATACATCTCCCATCTGCGTACTTTTCCAAATTCCAGCGAATGTACTTGAATCCATACATCCGTTGGAAACTCATTCCACACTTTCACCATCCTCTGAGTGAAGAAGTTCCCTCTTATGTTCCCCTTAAACATTTAAATTTTCAGCATTAACCCATGACATCTAGTTCTAGTACATGAATTTAATTAGTTAATAAAATTTAAAAAAAAACAAATGCTAGATGAACCAGGCTGGTCAGGCAGCAACGGTAGATAAAGAAGTGGAGTTAATTTCTCAGGGCCATGTCCCTTCATCAGAATTTGAAAGATTTATTTATGTGTTTGTTTGTTTGTTTATTTGATTATTTATTTGTTTGTTTATTCATATATTGGAAATCAGCGCAGAAATGGCCCTTCCAGCCCTTCAAGCCATACAGCCCAGCAACCGGGATTTAACTGTAGCCTAATCATGGGACAATTTACAATTACCAATTAATCTATCAACTGGTACATCTTTGGACTGTGGGAGGAAACTGGAGCACCTGAAGAACCCCCCGTCAGGGAGAATGTACAAATTCCTTCCAAAAAAGTGGCGGGAATTGAACTTGGGTCACTGTTGCTGGAGGTCATTGTGCAGGTACAACAGGTAATTAAGTAGGTCATGACAAGGCAGAATGAGTGAAGAGTCCACTAGTCACTAGCAGCCAACCAGAAAAGGCTCCCTTTATTCCCACTCACTGCCTCCTGTCTGTCAGCTATTCTCCTATCCATGCCAGAAGATCACTTGCAATGCCGTAAGATTATATTTTTTAAAGCAGCCTCATGTGTGGCACTTTATCAAATGCCTTCTGAAAATCAAAGTAAATGACATCCACTGCCTCTCCTTTGTCCAACCTGCTTATTACTTCCTTGAAGAACTCTAACAGATATGTCAGGCAAGATTTCCCTTACAGAAACCATGTTGACTTTGACTTATTTTATCATTAGTTTCCAAGTATCCTGAAACATCATCCTTAAAAATATACGCCAACAATTTCCCAACCACTGAGATCATACTAACTGGCCTATAGTTTCCTTCCTTTTGCTTTCCTCCCTTCTTAATGAGAGGAGAGACATTTGGAATCTTCCAGTCCTCCAGGACCATGCCGGAATCAAGTGTTCCTTTAAAGATCATGATCAATGCATCTGTTATCTCTACAGCAACCTCTCTCAGGACTCTGGGATGTAGACCATCTAGTCCGGGTGACTTATCCACATTAAATCTTTACAGTTTGCCTAGAACTTTTTCCTTTGTAATGGCAATGACACTCAATCCTGATCTCTGATGCTGACAAACCTCCAGCACATTACTAGTGTCTTTGAACATAGAACGTAGAAAAATGATAGCACATTACAGGCTGACCATGTAGCCTACTCTAGAAGCTGCCTAGAATTTCTCTTCCGCATAGCCCTCTATTTGTCTAAGTCCCATGTACCTATCTAAGAGATCCTATTGCATCCACCTCTACCACCTTCACTGGCAGTGCATTCGATGCACCCCCACTCTCTGTGTGAAAAACTTACCTCTGACATCCCCCCTGTACCTGCTTCCAAGCACCTTAAAACTAGGACCAAGGTGTGGACCACTTCAGCCCTGGAAAAATCTCTGTAACCTGCTGTAACCTCTGACAGCCCTCCACGTATTCCACAACACCCCCAACCCTATGTGTCATCAGCAAAATTACTAATCCATCCCTCCATTTCCTCATCCAGGACATTTTTAAAAATCATGAAGAGTAGGGGTCCCAGAACAGATCCCTGAGGCACACCACTGGTCATTGACCTCCATGCAGAATATGACCCGTCTGCAAACACTCTTTACCTTCTGTGGGCAAGCCAGTTCTGGATCCACAAAGCAATGTTCCCTTGGATCCCATGCCTCCTTACTTTCTCAATAAGCCTGGCGAGGGATACCTTATCAAATGCCTTGCTGAAATCCATATACACCACATCTGCTGCTCTACCTTCATCAATGTGTTTAGTCACATCCTCAAAAAGTTCATTCAGGCTTGTAAAGCACAACCTGCCTTTGACAAAGCGATGCTGACTATTCCTAATCATATTATGCCTCTCCAAATGTTCATAAATCCTGTCTCTCAGGATCTTTTTCATCAACTTACCAACCACTGAAGTAAGACTCAATGGTCTATAATTTCCTGGGCTACCTCTACTCCCTTTCATGAATAAGGGAATAACATCTGCAACCCTCCAATCCTCCGGAATCTCCTCTGTCCCCATTGGTGATGCAAAGATCATTGTCAGAGGATCAACAATCTCCTCCCTTGCCTCCCACGGTAGCCTGGGATACATCTCGTCCAGTCCCAGAGTGTTATCCAATTTGATACTTTCTAAAAGCTCCAGCACATCCTCTTTCTTAATGTCTATATGTACAACCTATTCAATCCACTGTAAATCATCCCTACAATCATCAAGATCCTTTTCCGTAGTGAATACTGCAGGAAAGTATTCATTAAATACCTCAGCTATCTCCTCCTGTTCCATACACACTTTTCCACTGTCACACTTGATTGGTCCTATTCTCTCATGTTTTATCCTCTTGCTCTTCGCATATTTGTAGAATGCCTTGGGGTTTTCTTTGATTCTGCTCATCAAGGCCTTCTCATAGCCCCTTCTGGCTCTCCTAATTTCATTCTTAAACTCCTTCCTGCTAGCCTTATAATCTTCTAGATCTCTATCATTACCTGGTTTTTTGAACCTTTCATAAGCTTTTCTTTTCTTCTTGACTAGATTTTCAATAGCCTATGTTCCCAAGTTCCTGACTAACAGCATTATATTTCCCCCTACTCCAATTAAATGTTTTCCCAAATTTCCTGCTCCTATCCCTCTCCAGCACTGTGGTAAAGGAGCTAGAGTTGTGATCACTATCTCCAAAATGCTCTCCCACCAAGGCATGTGACACTTGACCAGGTTCATTTCCCAATACTAGATCAAGTACAGCCTCTCTTCTAGTTGTCCTATCTACATATTATATCAGAAAACCTACCTGAGCACACGTAACAAACTCTACCCCATCTAAACCCCTTCCTCTATTGAGATGCTAGCCAACATTAGGAAAGTTAAAATCACCCATCACAACAACGCTATTATTATTGCACCTCTCCAAAATCTACCTCCCTATCTGCTCCTCGATGTCTCTGTTACTACTGGGGTTTCTATAAAAATCATCCATTCGAGTTATTGTCCCCTTCTTGCTTCTGACTTCCACCCACAATGACTCTGTAGACAATCCCTCCATGACTTCCTCCTTTTCTGCAGCCATGATACGATGCCTGATTAGCAGTAGCACTCCCCTACCTCTTCTGCTTCCCTCCCTGTCCTTTCTGAAACATCTGAAGTCCAGCTCACCCAGCAGCCAATCCTGCTCCTGTGTCATCCAAGTCTCTGTAATGGCCACAACATCATAGTTCCAGATATTGATCCACGCTCTAAGTTCATCCACCTTGCTCATGATAATCGTTGCATTAAAATAGACGCAACTCAAACCAACTGACTGAGTGCTTCTTTGCTCTGTCATCTGGCTATCCTTTCTCATAAACTCCCTACAATCTGTCACTGCTTTTGCGCAGACCACCCCATCCTCTGCCTCTTCACTTTGGTTCCACCCCACTGCAAATCTACTTTAAACCCTCCTCAATGGCATCAGCAAACCTCCCAGCCAGGATATTAGTTCCCCACCAGTTCAGCTGCAACCCGTCCCACTTGTACAGGTCTCTCCTTCTCCAGAAAAAGTTCCAATGATCCAAGAACTTGAAGCCCTGCCCCCTGCACCATCTCCTCAGCCACTCATTCATCTGCGCTATCTTCCTGTTCTGACTTTCTCTAGCTCGTGGCACTGGGAGTAATCTGGAGATGACCACCTTGGAGGTCCTGCCCTTCAGCCTCCTTCTGAACTCTCTAAACTTACTGTGCAGGACCTCTACACCTCTCCTGCCTATGTCATTCCTACCAACATGTACCATGACTTCCAGTTGCTCACCTTCCCCTCAAGAATATTCTGCAACTGCTCAGAGACATCCTGGACCATAGCAGCTGGGAGGCAACACACTATCCTGGCATCTCTTTTCCTGCTGGAGAATCTCCTACCTGTCCCCTAATTATCGAGTCCCCTATGACTATTGCTCTGCCTGACTTCTCCCTTCCCTTCTGATACTCAGAGCCAGCTGCGGTGTTATTGGTCTGGCTGCTGCTGCCTTGCCCAGATAGGTCATTCCCTACAGCAGTATTGAAAGAGATGTACCTTTGCTGAGGGGATTGGCCGCAGGGGACCTTGCGCTGCCTTCCTGCTCCCTTTACCTCTCTTGATGTTCACCCAGCTACTCCTGAATTTTGCACTCTTGGTGTAACCACCTGCTCGAAAGTCGTATCTATCAATCGCTCCGCTTCCTGGATGATCATAAGTTCATCCAACTCAGCTCCAGTTCTTTAATGCGGTCTTTCATGAGCTGAAGTTGGCCGCACTTCCGGCAGGTGTAGTCATCAGGGAGACTATCAGATTCCATGAATTCCAACATCTGGCTGGGGGAGCATTCCACTGTCATTTCTGCTATCCTGCCTGCATTGTTCGATGGGCAACCAATACCAACTCCTCTAACCTGTTTCTTTGGCCTCAGCCTCTTCTCATCGAAGCCTCTTGAGTCAAAGCCTGATGCTCCTACTCTCATCAATGGCCATCCTGATAGTGGCTGCCCCACCTGTCCCTTCTGTATTTTTATAATTTTGCAGTGCTCTGCTCCCAGAGCTGATTGGACCTCTGGAATGTGCAAACGCCCGTGAAGCTCTCTGTTTTTACCCCCTTCGCTACCCTGCAAATAAACTGTTCAAAGGGCACTGTTTTTGACACTGATTAGGTCTCTGGAATCATTAGGTTCACCTGCCAAAATTTTCCAGTGGTCCAATACCAACTCTTCTTTCATCCATGACTCAGTGATGCCCATAATGTCCTACCAACCAGTCTCTAATTGAGCTATAAATTTGTCCACCTTATTCTGATTGCTACGTGTATTTAAATACAGTGCCTTTAGTCCTGCATTCTTCACCCTTTTGAATTTTACCTCTGCGGTACAACATAACTCTTTGCTCTGTCTGTATTTGTACCCAATCATTGGCTTGTCATTCCTTACATTCATGTTGCAGCCATGATCTACTTGTAAACCTGCTGGGTCATCCTCAGCTCTATCATACTGGTTCCCATCCCCCTGCCATATTAGTCTAAACGACTCCCAACAGCTCTAGTAAACCTGCCCACAAGAATATTGGTCCCCCTCAGATTCAAGTGCAACCCATCCCTTTTGTACTGGTCACACCTGCCGCAGAAGAGGCCCCAATGATCCAGAAATCTGACCCCCTGCACCTGCTTCAATGCTTCACCACACATTTATCTGCCACCTCATTCTGTTCCTATCCTATCCCCACTATCTGTAATAATTCTTCCTTTTCTTGAAGAGAGCTGATTTATGCAACACTGAAAGAATCTTAGTAGTCTGCAGCTCAGAATGAAGCCGATCACATTCAGCAACTAAATTTAAAGTTTGCGCTAATCCCATTTATTTCATTATGGGCACTAGCCTCCCCAACATTGAAGGCATCTCCAAATGGCAATTTCTCCAAAAGATGGCATCCATTGTTAAAACCCCCACCACGTGCCCTCTTCTCATTTCTACAATCAGGGCAGAAGTACAGTAGCTCGAAAACACGCACTTAACATTTTATGGCAAGTTTCTTCCCCTCCAACATCAGCTTGCTGAATAGACCATGAACCCATGACAGCGCCTCACATTCTTTGCTTCCTTATTGCTCTATTTTTAAATTTTTATCTATTTTTTATAGAATATTTAATATATTGGATTGTACTGCTGCTGCAAAACAACAAATTTTTTGACATTTCAGTGATAAAGAACCTGATTCTGATTCTGTTAATGCTGGAAATGATCTCTTTTTCCTGTTTCTAATCAAGGTTCAACTCAGGACTTTGGAAGTTTCTGGTGGTGAATTCCAGACACCCACATGTGAAGTGAAATAGATTCCTTTTTTTAATTTCTCTCTAATCCTTCTACTGAATAGCATCAATTACTCATGTCTAACATCATAGATCATGAATGATTTATTTATTTGGAGATACAGAGCAGAACGGGCTCTTCCAGCTCAGTGAACTGCACCAGCCAGCATCCCACTCATTTAACCCTAGTCTAATCATTGGACAATTCAATTCAATTTACAATGACCTGCAAACTCATACGGCCGGGAACCGACCATATCGAAGTGGCAGAGCCCCAGTCCGAGAGCAAGGAACAACCGGCCATTTGGACGATTTAATTGCCAGGCCAAATTGAAATGGCCAGGATCGGAAGTGAGAGACAGGCTGGTTCTGCTGTCTACTCTGTTGGATTTGCTCGAATCTGCGGGACTGAGACAGTGGCCTGCAACTAGTGGACATCTGGATAGGCTGGTGTGGTGCCTGGCATTGTCAACTTCAATTTGGAATGCTGTTTGCTCGCTTGTATTGTTTGCACAATGGGTGTTTGACAGTCTCCTTCTGGTTCTATTGGGGTTCTTTGCTTTGTGGCTGCCTGTAAGGAGATGAATCTCAAGATTGATATACATAGATCTTTTTTTTTGAACTTTGAGCTTTGGACTGAAGGAAGAAACCAGAGCACTTGGGCAAAACACATGTGGTTCATGTGGACATGCTTACAGAAGATACCTGAATTGAACTCCAAACTCTGACACCCCGAGCTGCAATTGTGTCCGGCTAATCTCTGTGCGACTGTGTCATCCAGAAGTGTAACAGCCTGCGCCACTGTTCTTTCCAATGGAACCAAAAAACTGCAAAATGAAAGTTTAGTGTGAGTGGTGAAACTTGTAAAAGGGACCTGAATGGCCGCCTTCATGTGGAGGATGTTGGGTATATGGAGTGAGCTGCCAGAGGAACGGCTTAAATCAGGTCCATAAACGATGGTGGTGGACAGTCATGTGAGCAACTGGTGCATATCACAGGTCCTGGTTTTGCAACCAGTGATGCCAGGCAGACAATTATTGATAATGGCTGGTCACCCATCTTGTATGGATACTGCTCAGAGCAAGACAATGGCAAACTATTTCTGTAGAAAAGTTTGGCAAGAGCAATCATGGTCAAAAGATGATAATCGTCCACATCATACGACACGGCCACGTATGATGATGATGAAACAACATTCAAAAGACATATGGATAAGTACATGGAAAAGAGTGGTATGGGCCAAATGCAATCAAATGGGACAGGATGGTAGGTACCATGGTTGGGATGGATGAGTTAGGCCAAAGGGCCTGTTTCCATAAGACATAAGAACTGAATTAGGCCAGTTGACTTATCAAGTCAGCTCCACCATGCTGTTTCCATGCTGTATAACTCTAGTTACTGCCCTCTCTGCTGAGAAAGGTGGAACCTTAATTTTCATA
Source organism: Mobula hypostoma (assembly GCF_963921235.1). NCBI lineage: Eukaryota > Metazoa > Chordata > Chondrichthyes > Myliobatiformes > Myliobatidae > Mobula > Mobula hypostoma. Next base: position 4,730,220 of record NC_086103.1, read on the forward strand.
ATCTTATACAAAACCAATTCAATCCCCCTTTAAGTAATTTTTGCCCCAGATAAAGCCGTCTCAGCCTGGGCAGTATTTCCTCAAGACTAGAGTACCCCAGGCCTCACGACATCCTCATAAATTCCCACTGCACCATCTCTGAAGCCATGACAGTTTGCACTGGTAATGCTATTGTGACACTGTAATTTCCTTTGGGATCAATGGAGTATCTATCTATCTATCCTTCCCTCATTGTGATAATTGGAGCTATACATCAAACGCTGGCCATGTCCTTACTAATACTTTAGAATGTAAGACCACCTCACACTTAGGTTCCAAGACTTGCTAAGAAAGACCATAAGACCATATAAGACAGAAGAGTAGAATTAAGCCATCCAGCCACTAGAGTCTGTTCTGCTATTCCACAATGGCTGATTTATTATCCCTCTTAACTCAATTCTCCTGCCATCTTACAGTAACATTTGGCACTTTACTAATCAAGAACCTATCAACCTCCACCTTAAATATACCCATTGACTTCGTCTCCTCAGCCGTCTGTGGCAACGAATTCCAGAGATTCACCACCCTCTGGCTAAAAAAAAATACTTCCTCATCTCTATTCCAAAAGGACATATTTGTATTCTGCGGCTGTGCTGTCTGGTTATAGACTCCCCCATTATAGGAAACATCTTCTCCACATCCACTTTATAGAGGCCTTTTAATATTCAATACGTTTCAATGAGATTTTCCCTCATTCTTCTAAACCCCAGTGAGTACAGACCCAGAGCCATCAAATGCTCCTCATATGTTAACCTTTTTATTCCTGGGATCATTCTTGTGAACCTCCTCTGGACCCTCTCCAATCCTGGTGTATCATTTTTTAAATAGGCACATCCTTTCTTAGATCCATTGCCTGCACAAAGTGGGGTTGTACCCTTTTAATCAGCTTTTCTACCTGTCTCGGTTACTTCGAGGATAACGGGGCATCCACTTCGAGAGTCTCTGTCTTACATTTTTACAAGCATCAAGCATCACAGCATTTGTTGGGAATCCCTTGGTTTTTGTACTGCCAATAGAGTGGGCTTTCAAATGTGTTATCACCAAAACTGATCAAAGCACTCCAAAATAAATTCAAGAGGCCGGTGGTCTCAAAGGTTGATATTGGCATATCGTTATGGCACTCTAGTTAATAAAAGTCTTAATAATATTTCTTCTTCTACAACCACTTGCACTCCAGAGGGATGATAACTCTCCCATATTTACAATTGGATTGTGTGTGTAACATTTCTCTCCTTAATCATGAAGGAGTTCTATAAATATCATTAAAGGCCGACTGCTCTTCTGACATAATTCTGGAGGCAGACGGCAAAGACTCATATAATAACCTGCAATTTTATTTCTTCAGAATACATTTCATTTAATTTTGTTACTGTTTTTGAAGGAATACAGCATTATATTTATTCGAAGAATAGTCTTTCTAATGGAAACTATAACTTGTTCAATTCATACTTGACAGCTGATCCTTTGTCAAGTTGCTCCAGGATCATATTGCAATAATGATGGTGCAAGATAATGATAAAATAAGATTAGGATTCATTCCGTGCCCTCCACCCCCCCCCCCACCCCCCGCTTCACTTGCATTTATTCTTCAAAATGAAGAACCTCTCATATTTTAAAGATCAAAGATGCTCACACCTCTTTGAACTTTGAAAAGCTGGAATTTTACAGCAGGAATGGAGGCCGTTTGGCCCAAGCTGGCTGCTTGAAACACCAATCCAATTAGTGCCGTGTCTCAGCTCCTTCCCTCGGGGCCTGCATTTCCTTTTCCTTTTCATGTTTGCATCGAATGCCCTTTTAAAAGTAAAGATTGAATCATCTTCCTCCATCCTTTTAGATAGTGCATTCCAGACATGTTTTAAGTTGACTCTTATAAAAATAATCCCCTCATTGCCTCTCCACTACTATTAGCAATGATCTTAAATCGTTTCCCCTGTGGTTACTACTAATGCAAGCATACTCGCTGCAATATATCTAGCCCTCTGTAATTTTAATCAACACGATTAAAACTCTCATCAACTTTTGCTGCTCCACTGATAATACGATTACACTGTTGCGAAAATCGAAGTACAATAAATGCTGGAGTTACTCAACAGGTCAGACAGCATCTGTGGAGAGAGAAATTGATTAACTTTTCACATCAATGTCCTTTCATTAGAACCCAAAATTCAGAGTTCAAAGTAATTTATTACCAAATTACATATATGTCAGCACATGCTACTTTGAAATTCCTTTTCTTGCTGCCATTCACAGTAGGAAAATGAGATAAAACGGAACCAATGAGAAACTACACACAAAGACTGATTTGCAAAGTTTGTCAATCAATAAATAGGTAAATAATACTGAGAATATGAATTGTTGAGTCTATGAAAGTGAATCCATTACTTGTAGAATCAGTTCAGAGTTGAGGTGATTTAAGTTATCTGTCAGTTCATGAGCCTGATAATTGAAGGGTATTAACTGATCTTGAACTTGATGGTGTGGGGCTTACGACTCCTGTCCCTCCTTCCCGATGGCAGCAGTGAGAAGAGAATGTAATCTGGATGGTGGGAGTCCTTCTTGACAGATGGTGCTTTCTTGTGGCATTACTCATTGCAGATGTGCTCAATGGTGAAGAAGGTTTTGTCTATGATCCACCACTTTTTGTAGGATTTTCCATTCTTGGGTTCCATTCATTTCCTTTTGCATCTATTGAGACATAATTATCTACAGTATAATAGATACCAGCAACATTTGTCATTGTCTTTGCATGAAAGTCGTGTATATTGTCAGAAGCACAAGTAACGTACATGCATTGTAAGCAATCTTGCCTGAGTATCACAGGGACACAACATCATAGAAAGAGTGCTCACAAGAAACACACAGGTTGTACAAAATAATTCAAGAAAGAACAGAATGAGAACAAAAATAAAACAAAGTCCATTGTAGTGCCAAGGTAAGTGTAGGCATTCTATGTTGGCGGTGGAAGCCTGGTGCAAGTTGCTGGCTGTTCCCAGCACACCTTCGAACTGAGTTGGTCGTTGATGCAAGTGATGCATTTATAGAATATTTAATATATTGGACTGTACTGCTGCAGCAAAACAACAATTTTTTTTTGACATTTCAGTGATAAAAAACCTGATTCTGATTCTGTTAATGCTGGAAATGATCTCTTTTTCCTGTTTTTATCAAGGTTCAACTCAGGACTTTGAAAGTTCGATGGGCCAAATGGCCGACTTCTGCTCCTTTGTCTTATGGTCTTGTCTTATGCTTTGATGTTCATGACACAAATAAACCAAACTTTAAATCTTTAGTGCAAGGTGGTCATAGTGTTGCAGTACTGAGGTAGGGCTGTGCAGGTTGGATCAAGAATCAAACATTTGTGTACGCGGTCTCTTCTTTGTATGTTAAATTTAAAATGGTTTCTTTGTTATGTTAATCTTTTAAACTGCTGTGTATGTGGATTAAAATGTCTTCTATGTTATGTTAAATGGTGAGAAAGTCTCTAGCTGGAAATTTGCTTGAGTTAATACAGACAGCAGGGTGCTATTAGCCAGTGGGTGTCCATGTTATTATTTCTTGGGGTGATAACGCAGTCTCATATGACTGGGAACATGGGTTTTTGACGGAGAGTCGGACGAGAGACAGCAAGGACAACGGACGTAGGGAAGGCTCCGATCGATCACTCCGGGTGGTCCCAAGCCGCGAGTCGACAGGGTCCAGGTGGTCCCGAGGAACTTTCTGAGCTCCAGTTTGTGCACGAAGAACTTGAACTTTGATAAGTCTGGTGCCTTTTTCCATTACTTCTTTTTCTGTATCGAACTTACATTAATTTCATAGACTTAGTAATATCTATAAAGTGTACTTGGTAAAACGTACTGTGTGTGCTGGTTGATGATTCATGTTTGGGATTGATTTGAGTGACAGTGGTACAGCAACCGACCCAGCGGGAGGCGTCCAGGTGGGCACCGGGCAGGATTTCCCTTAGGTATATACAAGCAAATATAGCAGAGCTTTACATTGTGGGGGCTCGTCCGGGATTTGGATTTTCAGTAAAGCTGTAATAGTCAGTGCATTAAGTAGTGCGAAGATGGATTGAGATAATATTGTAAGCTGGTGTGAATTAGAGGACGTACCGGTGAATCAGGAAAAAAAGTGGGAAGGTACGCATGCGTGTGGACTATAGGACCCTGAACTGGCGCACTGTCCCCGAGGGTGGAAGACGCATTGGGCTGTTTAAGTGGGGCGCAGTGGTTTAGTGTATTCGATTTGAGGAGTGGGTATTACCAGATTCTGATGAGTGAGGCCGATAAAGAGAAGACAACCTTTATCTGCTTCCTGGGAATTTTCCAGTTCGAACGAATGCCCCAAAGCATATTGGGGGCCCCAGCCACCTTCCAGCGGCTCATGGAGAGGACAGTGGGGGATATGAACCTGCAGGAGGTGTTGGTGTATCTGGACGACCTGATAGTGTTTGGATCTACATTGGAGGAACATGAGGAGCAGCTGCTGAAGGTGCTGAGTCGGCTGAAGGATGAAGGGTTAAAACCTTCCCTGGATAAATGTCAGTTCTGTAAGACGTCGGTCAGCTATGTCGGACACATAATTTCGCGAAATGGAGTGGCCACTGATCCACCTAAGGTAGCCGCAGTGACCTCCTGGCCGAGACTCCAGAAGGTGAGCTCATTATGCTCATTTTTGTGGTTCTGCGGGTATTATGGCGATTCGTGAAGGGATATGCGAAAATGAGTCACCCATTGAACCAGCTGTTGTGTGGTTATCCACCTGTGGGGAGGAGGAGGAAGGGAGACCGAGGGTCGGAGGTAGGAGGATACTTGAACCCAGGGGGGGAGCCTTTTGGATTGAGGTGGGATGCTCAATGTGAGGAGGCGTTCCAATCTCTAAAAAGGTCGCTGACGCAGGCCCCAGTGTTGGCTTTTGCTGATCCCCAGAAGCCGTATGTTCTACACACTGATGCCAGTCGCGAGGGTCTGGGGGCTGTCCTGTACCAGGAACAGGGCAACGGATTGAGGCCAGTGGCGTTTGTCAGCCAGAGCTTGTTGCCATCTGAGAGAAACTATCCCACTCACAGGTTGGAGTTCCTGGTGCTGAAATGGGCGGTGGTGGACAAGTTGAGTGACAATTTATACGGGGCCAAGTTTGAGGTGAGAACTGACAACAACCCTCTCACTTATATTCTGACCTCGGCAAAGCTGGACGCTACTGGACATCGGTAGTTAGCGGCCTTGTCTGCCTATGAGTTCAGCCTGAAGAACTGGCCGGGGAGTCGGAACATCGATGCAGATGCTCTATCTCGTCGGGCACGGCTGAGGAGTGGGAGAGTGTCCCTGCCCCGGGAGTGAAGGCCATGTGTCAGTTTGCGAGCAATGCGGAAGCAGGAGCCCCGATGGGGCCGGATCGGGCCGTGGATCAGTTGGGGGCAGATGATGACGCACTACCCACTGTTTACTGTGATTTGACTGCTCTGAGGAACAGGCAGTTGCCGGAGTTGAGCCCCCAGGAAATGGCACTATCTGGTACGCGGTTAGACAGGGGGATATGGCTCAGGTGGAGAAGGCGAAGCACGCCTCCGTGCCCCCACTACTGAAGGAGTGGCTTCGGTTGAAGCTGAAGAACCAAGTCTTGTACCGGGTCACGACGCCCCCGGACCACCCCTGGCTCTGGTAGCTGGTCGTGCCTGAGAAGTATTGGAAGACTGTGCTCCAGGCACTACATGATGATTCTGGGCACTTGGGGGTGGAAAAGACCTATGGATTACTCAAGGACCGGTTTTACTGGCCCCGGATGAGGGGGGAGGTGGAAGAATACTGTAAGACATGCAGTCGCTGCCTCCGGAGGAAGACCCTGCCTGCGCGGGCGGCTCCTTTGTCCCACTTGCAGAGTGCGGGACCCATGGACCTGGTGTGTATGAATTTCCTGTCTATTGAGTCAGACACCAGCAACACCGCCAATGTCTTAGTCATCACAGATCACTACACTAGATATGCGCAGGCTTTTCCCACTAAGGACTAGAAAGCGACTACAGTGGCGAAGGTGTTATGAGAGAAGTACCTTGTTCATTATGGCCTCCCCCGATGGATCCATAGTGATCAGGGATGGGACTTTGAGAGCAGGCTTGTCCATGAATTACTGGATATGCTTGGGGTTGAAAAGTCCAGAACCACCCCCCATCACCTGCAGGATGATCCTCAGCCCGAGAGGTTTAACCGGACCCTGCTGGACATGCTCAGCACTTTGGAGACCGGACAGAAGAGTAAGTGGAGTCAGCACATTGCCCATTTGGTTCACTGTTACAATTATACTCGCAATGACGCTACGGGGGTACTCATCTTATTATCTGATGTTCGGGTGGGAAACGAGGTTGCCCATTGATCTGTGTTTTGGGACTGAAGTGGGTGAAATACCTTTGAAGCTATATCTGAAGTACGTGTCCGATATGAGGAGAGTGTTGAAAATGGCGTACGAGTTGGCTGAGGCGGCAGCCACCAAGCAGAATCAGCGGAATAAGAAGAGGTATGATCAGAGAGTAAAGTTCGCCCAGCTATTGCCGGGAGACCGAGTCCTTATCTGGAATTTAGGACTACCTGGTAAGCACAAGTTGGCAGATCGTTGGGCAGCCACCCCCTATGTGGTGGAGAGTCAGATGCCGAATCTCCCGGTTTACAGGGTGAGACCTGAGGGTGGGCAGGGGCCTGTCAAGGTACTCCATCGGAACCACCTGTTGCCTCTGGGGCGAGAGGTGCAGGTAGACCAAGAGCCCGAATGGAAGTTTACGGCTAGTACGAGGAATCTGCGAGGGCGCGGGGCAGGGGAAGAGCCCGCTGCGAAGGAGACGGGGCCGATCCCCACCCCGAAAAGGGATACGTCATCGGAAGATGATGATTCGGACGTGTGGTACCTGTTTCCGTTCGCTGATCCCTGGTGCCGGGAGAAGAGACTCTTGGCCCTTCCATCACTGAGTTAGGTGAACCGAGGGGGTTGCAGAGCCGCCTGTATTGGGGAAGAGAGGGTGGAACCAGAAACTGAGGCAGAGAGCTCACAGGTGCCGAGGTGTCCCCGTGAGGGTGAGGGTCCGACAGGTAGGCCCGGAGTGTCACCTGGGTGTCTGAACTGGAAGAGTCAGCAGAGGAAGTACAGAGGTCTCAGAGGAGTAGGCACCCCCCCCCCCCCCGGAGAGGTTGACCTATACAGCGCCGAGAGAACAGGGTGTGTGATCTCTACTGCCCTGGGAAATTATGTCACTGCTTTATGCACCTGGGTTGGGTTTTGTGTTTTGAAAGGAGCAATGCTGAACCCTGTTAACGTCATGAGGGCATGACTTTTATTTGGTGGGGGGAGAGTGTACAGGGTCTCTTCTTTGTATGTTAAATGTAAAATGGCTTCTTTGTTATGTTAATCTTTTAAACTGCTGTGTATGTGGATTAAAATGGCTTCTATGTTGTGTTAAATGCTGAGAAAGTCTCTAGCTAGAAATTTGCTTGGATTAATACAGACAGCAGCGTGCTATTAGCCAATGGGTGTCCAAGTTATTATTTCTTGGGGTGATAATGCTGTCTCATATGACTAGGAACGAGGGTTTTTGCCAGGGAGTCGGACGAGAGACGGGGAGGACGACGGACGTGGGGAAGGCTCCGATCGATCACTCCGAATGGTCCCGAGCCGCGAGTCGACAGGGTCCGGGTGGTCCTGAGCCGTGAGTCGACGGGGTCCGGGTGGTCCTGAGCCGCGAGTCGACAGGGTCCGGGTGGTCCCGAGCCGCGAGTCGACAGGGTCCGGGTGGTCCTGAGCCGCGAGTCGACAGGGTCCGGGTGGTCCTGAGCCGCGAGTCGACGGGGTCCGGGTGGTCCCGAGCTGTGAGTCGACAGGGTCCGGGTGGTCCCGAAGAACTTCCTGAGCTCCAACTTGTGCACAAAGAACTTGAACTTTGATAAGTCTGGCGCCTTTTTCCATTACTTCTTTTTCCGTATTGAACTTATATTAATTTCATAGACTTAGTAATATCTATAAAGTGTACTTGGTAAAACGTACTGTGTGTGTTACTGATGATTGATGTTTGGGACTGATTTGTGTGGCAGTGGTACGGCAACCGACCCAGCAGGAAGCATCCAGGCGGGCGCCGGGCGGGATTTCCCTTAGATATATATGAGCCAATATAGCGGAGCTTTACATTTGGAAGGAAATTCTTGATGCAGCACCACATGAAAATATTTTCAATTGTGGGGAGGGATGTGTCCATGAGATGATCTTCTGGCCTTTAGGTTTTTTGAATGGCATATTGTTGGGATTACAAGAAGGTACTAACACATACACTCAGTGGCCACTTTATTAGCAACCTCCTGTTTGGGGTCTTCTAATGCTGGAGCCCATCCACTTCAAGGTTCAATATGCTGTACATTTTGAGATGCCCTTTTGCACACCATTGTTGTAGTGCATAGTTATTTGAGTTATTGTCACCTGTCTGTCAGCTTGACTATTCTGCTCTGACCTCTCCCATTAAGAAGGCACTTGTCCACAGAACTGCCGCTAACTCGATGTTTTTTTTTTCTTACACACCATTCTCTGTAAATTCTAAAGGCTGTTGTGCACAAAAATCCCAGATCAGCAGTTTCTTAGATACTCAAACCATGGCGTCTGGCACCATCAATCATTCTAAGGTCAAAGTTACTTAGATCACATTTCATCCTCTTTCTGATGTTTGGGCTGAACAACAACTGAACCTCTTGACCATGTCTGCATGCTTTTATGCATGGAGTTGCTGCCATGTGATTGATGGATTAGATATCTGCATTAACGAGCAGGTGTACAGGTGTACCTAATAATGTGACCACTGAGTGTATTGTAAACATAGGCATCTGGGGTGAAAATGAGAAGAGAAAAAAAAATATCCACACAGCCAATCAGACCTAAAGATAATGAAACTGAAGGACAATGTTTTTGTTTTTGAAGTTGAAGCAAAATACAGGTTAAGTCACGATTTTTAGCAGTGTGGAGGAACAGAGGGAGCTTGCAGTCTATGTTCTTGGATCCCTGAAAGTTGCTGCATAAACTGATGGGGTAGTTAAGAAAGCGTATAGTGTGTTAGCCTTCATTCACAGGGGATTGAATTCAAGAACGATGAGGCAATTTTGCAGCTCTGTAAATCCCTGGTTAAATCTCTCATGGAGTATTGTGTTCAGTTCCGGTTATCTCATTATAGGAAGGTTATGGACACTTTCGAGAAGTTGCAGTGGATATTATCGAGGATACTGCTTGGAGTAGAGAACATGTCTTATGCAGATAGGTTGAATGAGCTAGGGCTTTTCTCTTTGGAGGGAAGTAGGTTGAGAAGTGACTTGATACATGAGTACAAGATGATAAGAAACATTGATCGAGTGGACAACCAGAGACTTGTTTTCCCAGGGCATAACTGGCTAAAGTGAAGGAACATAACTTTCCGGTGATTGAGGGAGGATATAGGGGAGATATCAGAGGAACTTTTTACACAGAGAGTAGTGGGTGCATGAACCATCCTGCCAGTTTGGCAGTAGGGGCAGATACTTCAGGGACATTTAAGAGACTCTTAGATAGGCACATGGATGATAGAAAATGGAGGGAAATATGGGAGGGAAGGGTAGATTGATCTTAGTGTAGGTTAAATGCTTGGCACAATATTGTGGACTGAAGGACCTGTATTATGCAGTGGTGATCTATGTTCTACAAATTTAGCCTAAAGTTTATCCTTCCACCAATTCCTAGACATATGGTGATCTGTGAGCAATCATATTTTGGGCCCGTATGATTTTGATAAATGCAAACAGCAGGTCTTGTTTCTTGCATTGCAATGAGTACACTTCAAAAGTGCTTCACCATCTGTAAAGTGTTTTAGGAAACCTCAGAATTATCAATATAATATGTGCATCTTTACTCTTGAATATAGTCTCTTTGCTCTCGAAGATATTCACAGCCAGAGTTTACAATCAATATGCAGTAATAGTGAGATCACTTATTACTGTCCATTTTACATCAAGGAGATAGAATGATAGGACAAATTGTATTGGACTAGTCTGTGGTGCTGACCTGCTCTCCACTGTACCAACCAGCACTGATCCTCGTTCTTGAGATGCAGTGTTTGAATTGAGTTTATTTCTTAATCCTTCACATGCGTGAGGAGTAAAAATCTTTACGTTTCGTCTCCATTTAAATGTGCAATGTGCAATCATAGTAGTTCGTAATAATTTATAATAAATAGAACAGTCAATGTAATATGGAATACATTCAAGTCAGCGTGAGTTAATCAGTCTGATGGCCTGGTGGAAGAAGCTGTCCCCAGAGCCTGTTGGTCTTGACTTTTATGTGTGGTTCCGCTTCCCGGATGGTAGCAGCTGGAATAGATTGTGTTTGGGATGGTTTAGATCCCCAAAGATCCAATGGGCCCTATTTACACATCTGTCCTTATAAATGTCCTGAATCATGGGAAGTTCACAACTACAGATACGCTGGCCTGTCCGCACCACTCTCTGCAGGGTCCTGCGATTGAGAGGGGTACAGTTCCCAAACCAGATAGTGATGCAGCCAGTCAGAATGCTCTCAGTTGTGCCCCTGTAGAAAGTTCTTAGGATTTGGGGGCCCATATCAAACTCCCTTAACCATCTCAGGTGAAAGAGTTGTGCCTTTTTCACTACACAGCTGGTGTGTACAGACCATGTGAGATCCTCAGTGACCATCCAAGTTGTCATATGATGCTGAACAAAGCCATTTGCCCCGTTGATGCAACACTACCTCATATAGCAATAACTTCCTGTCCCTACTGGGGCATAGCCCATCACCCACTAGCATCCTCTGTACTGGGGCTGGTCTTTCAAGTTGTCCAGATGCAGCCTCTTTTCAAAGATCCTTCCCCTCCTAGGGATAAGATCTTTGGAGTATATATTAGTGTTCCCGTAGCACTGGGTTTTTATGGGATGGGGTTGCTGGTCCCATCCCAGTTCTCCTACTTTCAAAGCCTTGCCTGGGACCATCCATAGTGGAGTAATAGGGCAATCTCATTGCCCACTAACTTTTCCCAAAACCTACTCTTCCCCACATTCCCTTCAAATTCTACCACTCTGCTGTGAGTTAAGTGCAATTCATTAACCAATTAACCAATCAAATAGCATGTCTTTGGCAACAAGCACAAAATGCTGGAGGAACTCCACAGGTCAGGTGGTATCAAAGGAGTGGAATAATAAACAGTTAAAGTTTCAGGCCAAGACCCTTCATCAGGAGTGGAAAGGAAGGAGTAAGAAGCCAGAATAAGAAGGCGGCGGAAGGGCAAGGACCACAAGCTTCAGGTGATAGGTGAAGTCTGGTGAGGGGGTAGGTTGGGGATTGGGGGTTGGGAAATGTAGTGAGAGGCTAGGGTGACAGATAAAAAAGATGCAGGGATGAAGAAGATTGAGTCTGATTGGGGAAGAAAGTGAACCACAGGAGAAAGGAAGGAGGAAGGGTGGAGCTCTAAGGGGAGATTTAGGAGTTTTAGAAGAGATCTAAGAGGAAAGTTTTCTTCTGCACAGAGGGTGGCTAACATCCAGAAAGTACTGGCAGAGGAGGAGGTGGAATGAGAGATATTTCAATAGTGATTTAATTGGGAAAGACATAGAACACTGCCTGATATGGAGGCTACATAACACAGGATTGAAAGAGGCTGCAACCTCAGCCAGCTCCATCATGACACAAGCCTCCTCACATCTGAGGACATCTTAAGAACTGTTACCGTCAGCGACATGCTCTTTTTGTATTACTACCATCAGGGAGGAGATACAGGTGCTTGAAGAATCACAATCAGTTATAAAACAGCTTCTTCCCCTCTACCATCAGATCTCTGAACAATCCATGAATACGTGAGGGCTTCCCCCCCTTTTCCTCTGTTGGGCTATTTCAGAATCAGAATCAGGCTTATTATCACTGGTATAGAAACATAGAAAATAGGTGCAGGAGTAGGCCATTTGGCCCTTCGAGCCTGCACCGCCATTCGGTATGATCATGGTTGATCATCCAACTCAGAACCCTGTACCTGCCTTCTCTCCATACCCCCTGATCCCTTTAGCCACAAGGGTCATATTTAACTTCCTCTTAAATATAGCCAATGAACTGACCTCAACTGTTTCCTGTGGCAGAGAATTCCACAGATTCACCACTCTCTGTGTGAAGAAGTTTTTCCCCATCTCAGTCCCAAAAGGCTTCCCCTTCCTCAAACTGTGACCCCTCGTTCTGGACTTCCCCAACATCAGGAACAATCGTCCTGCATCTAGCCTGTCCAATCCCTTTAGGATTTTATACATTTCAATAAGATCCCCCCTCAATCTTCTAAATTCCAGCGAGTATAAGCCTAGTCGATCCAGTCTTTAATCATATGAAACTCCTGCCATCCCAGGAATCAATCTGGTGAACCTTCTTTGTACTCCCTCTATGGCAAGGATGTCTTTCCTCAGATTAGGGGACCAAAACTGCACACAATACTCCAGGTGTGGTCTCACCATGGCCTTGTGTAACTGCAGTAGTACCTCCCTGCTCCTGTACTCGAATCCTCTTGCTATGAATGCCAGCATACCATTCGCCTTTTTCACCGCCTGCTGTACCTGCATGCCCACTTTCAATGACTGGTGTATATAATGACACCCAGGTCTCGTTGCACCTCCCCTTTTCTTAATTGGCCACCATTCAGACAATAATCTGTTTTCCTATTCTTGCCACCAAAGTAGATAACCTCACATTTATCCACATTAAATTGCATCTTCCATGAATTTTCCCACTCACCTAACCTTTCCAAGTCACCTTGCGTCCTCTTAGCATCCTCCTCACAGCTAACACTGCCACCCAGCTTCGTGTCATCCGCAGACTTGGAGATGCTGCATTTAATTCCCTCGTCTAAGTCATTAATATATATTGTAAACAACTGGGGTCCCAGCACTGAGCCTTGCGGTACCCCACTAGTCACTGCCTGCCATTCTGAAAAGGTCCTGTTTATTCCCACTCTTTGCTTCCTGTCTGCCAACTAATTCTCTATCCACATCAATACCATACCCCCAATACTGTGTGCTTTACGTTTTCACACTAATCTCCTGTGTGGGACCTTGTCAAAAGACTTTTGAAAATCCAAATATACCACATCCACTGGTTCTCCCCTATCCACTCTACTAGTTACATCCTTAAAAAATTCTATGAGATTCGTCAGACATGATTTTCCTTTCACAAATCCATGCTGACTTTGTCTGATGGTTTCACCACTTTCCAAATGTGCTGTTATCACATCTTTGATAACTGACTCTAGCATTTTCCCCACCACTGATGTCAGGCATGTAACGTGAAATTTGTTAACTTAGCAGCAGCAGTTCAATGCAATACATAATATAGAAGAAAATAATAAATAAATAAATAAATACGTACATACATTTTATTCAGTATATACCGTACATGTATATTGAATAGATTAAAATCATGCAAAAAACAGAAATACTATGTATTAAAAAAAAGTGAGCTACTGTCCAAGGATTCAATGTGCAGTTAGGAATCAGATGGCTGAGTGTGTGCCTTCAGGCTTCTGTAACTCTGATGGTAACAGTGAGAAAAGGGTATGCCCTAGGTGCTGGAGGTCTTTAACAATGGACGCTGTCTTTCTGTGACACTGCTCTCTGAAGATGTCTTGGATACTTTGTAGGCTAGTACCTAAGATGGAGCTGACTAGATTTACAACCCTCTGCAGCTTCTTTCGGTCCTGTGCAGTATCTTCCCCCACCACCCCCCCCCCCATACCAGACAGTGATGCAGTCTGTCAGAATGCTCTCCACAGTACATCTATAGAAGTTTTTGAGTGTATTTGTTGTCATACCAAATCACTTCCATCTCCTAATAAAGTACAGCTGTTGTCTTGCCTTCGTTATAACTGCATCGATATGTTGGGACCAGGTTAGGTCGTCAGAGATCTTGACGCCCAGGAACCTGAAACTGCTCACTCTCTGCACTTCTGATCCTTCTATGAGGATTGGCATGTGTTCCATTGTCTTACCCTTCCTGAAGTCCACAATCAACTCTTTCATCTTACTGACGATGAGTGCCAGGTTGTTGCTGTGGCACCACTCCTCTTATTGGCATATCTCACTTCTGTTATTTATTTATTTGTAAAGTTAGCTAATTTTTATGTCTTAATAACACATTCCATGACATACACCAATGATAATAAACCTAATTCTGATATGGTTATAATGCAGGAAAATGGAATTAGTGAAGTTGGGCAAAAAATCTGCAGGTACAGGAAGGGCTGAAGGGTGTTTTTCCATGATCAAAATAAAGATAAACCAAAATAAAAAAGCATTCACATCTGGACAAATGTGGTTGCTGTCTGTGTACCAGACTCCAGCCAACATGAAAGTGATCGTTCATATTAAAATACACCCTCCTCCTTTCTTAATGATACCAGTAAGAAAGTCTTTGACTTCAAGTACCTGGGATCAAGAATGATGAGTTTGGAGAAGGACATAAAGATACAGAAGGCGTTGGCGTGGAGGGCTATGAACGACATGAAGGAAATCTGGAAGTCGAACCTGACCAGAGGGCTTAAAAATAGGATATTCATAGCAGTCATAGAGTCCATTCTCATGTATGGATGCGAGACGTGGACACTCACCAAGACTATACGGAAGTCTCTAAGTGGTTGCTATACACGAATGCTCCAGATGGCTCTTGACGAGAGTTGGCAACAGCACATGACGAACGTCGAGCTCTATAACAACCTACCGATGCTCACCACTAAAATCGAGGCGAGAAGACTGCAACTAGCGGGGCACTGTCTACGCCACCCCAAGCTACCTGCCAGCCTAGTCATCATATGGGAGCCCAAGCACGGGAGGATGAACCCTGGGTGCCCTCCCAAGACTATGGTCAACACGCTCCTAGAAGACAGTGGCGCGGCTAATGTGGATGAACTGAACACACTGATGAGGGAGAAGGAGAAGTGGAGAGTCCATCATCGTGCCTGACGCCGACCCCCTAGGCCTGTGTCGATGTAGTAGTAGTGCTCCTTTCTCCAACAGGTCAATACGCTTCAGAGCAATTGAACAGATACACCTGTACCTGAGACCCAGAGCACAGGTGAAAGCTGGAGACACACTGACCAGCGGATGACTCGTAATTCCTTCTAGAACTGCTGGCTGTCAGTCCACTGAACTTAACCCAGCTTTTCATTTTTCACTCTGTGCCGAAATACATTTACAGTCTGCATTTACACAATTGATAGTGACTAAACTTCCAGTGGTAGGTGAAGTATTTTGTCCATCTCTGTAGGCTACCTGGTTCACAAAATGAGAGCAGTTTCTGACCAACTAACATCTATTGAACAGAAGTTGTGAAGAATTCCCAAGTTCAACTTCATCATCATTCAACTGTAGTCATGTATACAGCCAAATGAAACAACGGTCCTCTGCGTCCAAGGTGCAAAACACAGAAAGCATATCACCTAGCACACATAAATAATATTAACACAATAATATTCAGAAATAATAAAGGAAATCTGATTCCTTTGAAATTTAATTGTTGGAAAGAACTGTTTGCATTATGTCCTGACAAACATTCAGCACTTAGATGAAGAGTAATAAGACCACACAACATAGGAGCAGAATTAGGCCCATCGGCCCATCAAGTCTGCTCTCCTATTTGGTGATGGCTGATCCATTTCCCTCTCGACCCATTCTCTGTTGCCTTCTTCAACAGTAATGTACTGGTTTGGACATAATTTTCTTTACTGCATTATTTGTGCAATGTTAACTTTAATATGGAAGAAGGAAGATGGAAAAGGAAGAACACTTTCCTTCCACCTCCTTTCCTGATGAATGGTCTCGGTCTGAAATGTCAACTGTTTACTCCTCTCTGTAGATGTTGCCTGACCTGTTAAGTTCCTCTAGGTACTACACTGTCTACTTCTCTTACCTGTCAATTGTTACTGGTCTACTTCATAGTGTGTATGGTCATGTATCCACACTAATTTTCAAGAACTGATTTATACTCATCCTGTTTTATTCTTTCCAGTATCAACTTACTCCACATTCTACAGCTTACCTATACACTAGACACTATTCATCAACTTTATGTGCCATGTCATATGAAGTGGGTGTTTATGATCTCATGAACATAACTATTGTTGGCAAATTATTCCACAGAAGTGGTTTGCCATTGCCTTCTGCTGGGCAGTGTCTTTACTAGATGGGTGACCCCAGCCATTATCAATACTCTTCAGAGATTGTCTCAATGGTCACATAATGAGGACTTGCGCTATGCACCAGCTGCTCATACGACCATCCACCACCTGCTCCCACAGCTTCATGTGACCCTGATCAGGGGGCTAAATAGCTGTTACACTTTACTCAAAGGTGACTTGCAGGCTAGTGGGGAGAAGGAACACCTTACACCTCCTTTAGTAGAGATGTATCTCCACCCTACCACCCATAGAGACTATTTACAGTGGCCAATTAGTCCACCAGCCCTCATTTGCCACTATCTTTGAGCTAGCTTCCTCAAGCCATATCCAGGCATTCCTTAGATGACACAGGTAGTTTACTGGAGATGCTGAAAATGCAGAATAACACACACAAAATACTGCAGGAACTCAACAAGTCAGCCAGCATCTATGGAAAGGAATAAGAGTCTTGATGAAGGGTCTCAGCATGAAAAGTTGACTTTGCTTTCTCCTTTCCATAGATGTTGCCCGATTTCCTAATTTATCCCAGAATTTTGTGTGTATTATTTACAAGCCTCATATGAGGATGTTCTCAGTTCATAACCTAATCTGGCTCTGATGACCCTGATCCTAAGCTGTTGCCACAGGAGAGCACTGTACAATTAGAAGAATGAGGCATTCTTCTGTATCGTCTTGTAAAATAAGATATTTGAAAGGAGAAGTATATCCTGGATAATAGCTATCCCTCCAAGAACATCAGTGACACAGTCTGTCTTTTTTAATCCAGCATTTGCTGTTGGGGATCTTAGCTGTTTTCAGATTAGTTGCTGTATTTCAGAACTATGCCAGCGGCTAGACATCAAAAAATTATTTAATTGACTGCAGGTTGCTTCATGAAGTCATAAGGGTATTTGATGAAAA
This sequence comes from Mobula hypostoma, assembly GCF_963921235.1. Taxonomy (NCBI): domain Eukaryota; kingdom Metazoa; phylum Chordata; class Chondrichthyes; order Myliobatiformes; family Myliobatidae; genus Mobula; species Mobula hypostoma. The sequence goes on from NC_086103.1 coordinate 4,747,363, forward strand.
CAATATCTTCCCTACATCTGTGTGCATGCAGGTAGCATCTTGGCCAGATCCTGGGGTGGCGTGGAAATTTGTAAATAATCAAATTTGTGCATCCGAAGACTTCCAGGTGACTTTTCAATCAAAGATTCCATGAACTGAGACTAGGCACAGCAGTGACCGACAGGAAATGATAAATTAGTGGTAGTGGGGGGTGTGGAGGGGTGAGTTAGTGGGTGGGGGCATTGATCAGCTTTACTGCTTGAGGAAAGCAACTGTTTTTGCCTCTGGTGGCCCTGATGGGGATATTACATAACTTCCTCCTTAACGGCAATGGGACAAACAGTCCATGAGCAGAGTGGGTGTGATCCTTTATGATCTTACTGGCCCTTTTCCGGCGCATTTCTGTATTCATGTGCTTGATGGTGGGTAGGCGGGTGTCCATGATGTGTTGGGCAGTTTTGAGTATCCGTTGTAACGCCTTCAGTTCAGTAGACTTCAGTCAGTCCGGATCAGGAGCAGCATCTCCAACACCATCACATTGAGCATGGGGGCCCCCCAGGGCTGTGTGCTCAGTCCACTGCTGTTCACTCTGCTGACCCACGACTGTGCTGCAACACACAGCTCGAACCACATCGTCAAGTTCGCCAATGACACAAGCATGGTAGGTCTCATCAGCAAGAACGACGAGTCAGCATACAGAGAGGAGGTTCAGTGGCTAACAGACTGGTGCAGAGCCAACAACCTGTCTCTGAATGTGAACAAAACAAAAGAGATGGTTGATGACTTCAGGAGAGCACGGAGCGACCACTCTCCACTGAACATTGGCGACTCCTCTGTTGAGATCGTTAAGAGCACCAAATTTGTTGTTGTTCACCTGGCGGAGAATCTCACCTGGTCCCTCAACACCAGCTCCATAGCAAAGAAAACCCAGCAGCGTCTTTACTTTCTGCGAAGGCTGAGAAAAGTCCATCTCCCACCCCCCATCCTCACCACATTCTACAGAGGTTGTATTGAGAGCATCCTGAGCAGCTGCATCACAGCCTGGTTCAGAAATTGCACCATCTCGAATCGCAGGACCCTGCAGCAGATAGTGAGGTCAGCCGAGAAGATCATCAGGGTCTCTCTTCCCGCCATTACAGACATTTACACCACACGCTGCACCCGTAAAGCCAACAGCATTGTGAAGGACCCCACGCACCCCTCATACAAACTCTTCTCCCTCCTGCCATCTGGCAAAAGGTACCGAAGCATTCGGGCTCTCACGACCAGACTGTGCGACATACCCAGAGACTAGACTGACATCTACATCATTTATTATTTTGTAATTTGTCCTCTACTGTGCCTATTGTTTATTATTTATTGTTCTGCCCTGCATTGTTTTGTGCACTTTATGTGGTCCTATGTAGGTCTGTAGTCTAGTGTAGTTTTTGTGTTGTCTTATGCAGTCTAGTGTGGCTTTGTGTTGTCTCACATAGTCTAGTGTAGTTTTGTGATGTTTCATGTAGAACCATAGTCCTGGAGGAACGTTGTTTCGTTTTTACTGTGTACTGTACCAGCAGTTTATGGGCAAAATGACAATAAAAAGCAACTTGACGACTTGACTTCCTGTCCATTAGAGTGCAGTTTCCATACCATGCAGGGATGCAGCTGTGTTAGCATGCTCTCTGTTGCGCATCTGTAGCTATTGTGGTGTTGCACTAACCACTCAGCTACCATGCCGGCAGCTTGTTGGGCCAGAAGAGACTGCTACCATGCTGTATCTCCAAGTTTAAAAAAAAATTAAAAGTTGGGGCCATTCTCCTTGGAGCATGGCAGGATTATGAGTCATTTTGAAGGCACGAGTGGGAAGAAGCTATTGTCTTTGATCATAGTTATATTTTTAAAAAGTAAAAGTTTACAACAAAAGCAGAAGGGAAAGTGAACTTTTACTTGTACACTTAACTAGAAATTTAACCCTAGCCAGTGGCACCAACCTTGATAGTAGCACAATACTGTCTCTGAAATTTACTCCTGTTTTGATGGAGACTATTTTTGGCAGGGCAAAGAACACTGATGTTTCTATAAAGAGTCATGTTTTCCCTTTCAACATTTACAAGCCAGCGGTGTAAACATGTTGTCAGGGAAGCATACAAAAAGCAAAAATCCACTTCCCCCTCTGATAACTGGCTTCATGGTTGTGAACTCACTTTTGTGAACTTTAGTTCTGAATGTTATTATCATGGAGTGTTGATGAAGGACTGGACCCAGGTGCAGAGGAACAGCAGGATCTCCAGGAAGAGACAAAAACAAAACGCTAGACATCGGGGTTTCAAGAGAGCCTTGGAGGAACAATTCATTCTTTCAGACACAATGACCCCACCGCCCAAGGCACTGAATGAGAGTCCTCTTTAAATAATCACAGAATGCAGGAAACATGTGCCAGCCACAATTAACTTGACAAAATTAAACTGAAAACACAAGGGCCTAACAACTCTAATTAAGATATTGATTAGTAAATACAAGTGCTCAAAAACCCAAGAAGCTCAATGCTCGATGGTAAACTGCAGGGCATATGACAGTTCCTTCCCCTCCTGCGGTTGTCACGTGACAGTCCAGGGAGCTCTTGAAGCACCAGAAGTTCCACAGCAGTTTTGAGAGGCCTGAGGCAGGTCTGAAACGTGCATGACAGAACTGGAGCTTGAGACAGCGCTGGGAAATCTGGACAGATCATACAGCACAGACACATAGCTTATGACTTCGAAACAGCATATAACTTGGAAACATAGCACATATAGCGCCAATAAAAAGTATTCACCCCCAATCTCCCTGGAAGTTTTCATGTTTTATTGTCTTATAACATTGAATCGCAGTGGATTTAATTTGGATTTTTTGACACTGATCAACAGAAAAAAAGATTCATGTCAAAGTCTCTAAAATGTGATCTAAATTAATAATAAATATAAAATACAAAATACGAGGGGTGATTGATAAGTTCGCGGACTAAGGTAGAAGAAGTCAATTTTAGAAAACCTAGCACATTTATTTTTCAACATAGTCCCCTCTTACATTTAAACACTTAGTCCAGCGGTTGTGGAGCATACGGATCCCTTCATTTTAGAAGTCGGCGTCTTGGACCTCCAGAAGTGCCCACAGCAGGGGTGATTTATAAGTTCGTGGCCTAAGGTGGAGGGAGACGATTTATTAAGGGCCAAATGGCCTACTCCTGCACTTATTTTCTATGTTTCTGCACCTATTTTCTATGTTTCTATATTAACTTCAAACTTGCTGCATTTTCATTCAAAGAGTTGAACTGCACGTGCACATAACAAGAGCTGTATAACTCATCTCCTTCCACCTCAGGCCACAAACTTATCAATCACCCCTGCTGTCGACCACTTCTGGAGGTTCAAGATGCCGACTTCTATAAAGAACGGATCCGTATGCTCCACAACATCTGGACTAAGTGTGTAAATGTAGGAGGGGACTATGTTGAAAAATAAATGTGCTTGGATTGAAGTCTGGACTGACTTGCCCACACCAGGACATTAACTCTGTTGTTTTAAGTCACTCCTGTCTAGCTTTGGCTTTATGCTGGGGGCTTCGTTTTACTGGAAGGCAAATCTTCTCCCCAGTCGCAGTTCTCTTGCAGACTGCATCAGGTTTTCCTCCAGAATTTCTCTATATTTTGCTGCATTCATTTTATCCTCTATCTTCACAAGCCTTCCAGTGAACCATCTCCACAGCATGATGTAGCCATCACCATGTTTCAGGGTAGGCATGGTGTGTTTTTGATTATGTGCAACGTTTGGCTTACACTAAACATTGAGCTTAGTCTGATGGTCAAAAAAACTCAACTGTGGATTCATCACATCACAGAACCTTCTTCCAGCTGACTTCAGAGTCTCCCATATGCCTTCTGACAAACTCTGATGAGATTTCATGTAAGTTTTTTTTTCCCCACAACAAGTTTCTCTTTGCCACTTTCCCAGAAAGTTGTGTCTGGTGAAGCACCTAGGCATCAGTTGTATGTGCAGTCATTCTCATCTCAGCCACTGAATCTTGGAACTCCTACATAGGTCCCCTTCTTGCACAGTCTCTTAGTTTTTGAGGACAACCTGCACTAAGCAGATTTACAGTTGTGCCATATTCTTTCCATTTCTTGGTGATTTATTTAACTGTACTCCAAGGGATATTCAGTGACTTGGAAATTTTCTTGCATCCATCTCCTGACTTGTGCTTTTCAACAACCTTTTTGTGGAGTTGCTTGGAGTGTTTTTTCATTTTCATAGTGTAGTTTTTGCCAGGAAACTGACTTATCAGCAGTTGGACCTTCCAGATCCAGGTGTATTTTTACTACAATCAATTGAAACACCTTGACTGCACACAGGTGATCTCCATTTAACTTCTAAATCCAGCTGTATGCACCAGTGATAATTTGATGTGTCATATTAAAGGGGGTGAATACTTGAGCAATCAATTATTTTGTGTTTTATATTTTAATTAATTTGGATCACTTTGTAGAGATCTGTTTTCACTTTGTCTTTTTCTATTTTTAGTGTCAAAAAAGCCAGATTAATTTCACTTTGATTCAATGTTGTAAAACAATAACACATGAAAACTTCCAAGAGGGTTGAATACTTTTAATAGGCACTGTAACTTGGAAACATAGCATATAACTTGTGGGGAAAAAAGCATAATATGGGAGACCTTACAAGCCTTGTTGATCCAGAGAACCTTGGAAAACGTCTTGAACTTAGACTGGAGAAACTCAGAACCTCCCCTGCATATTGGGGTTATTCTGTCATGGTGTTGTCTCAGAGGACTGGACCCAAATGTGGAGCAATAGCACAATCCCAAGGATGGGACAGGAACAAGAGGTTAGACATTGGAATACCAGCAGAGCCTCAGAGGAACGAATGAGTGACACCAAGAGATAATTCATTCTCTCCGACACAATGGCCCCACCTCAGGCACAAAACGAGAGTCCTCTTTAATAATCATAGAATGCGTGAAACATGCCAGATTAACTTGACAAGATTAAACTTAAAACACAAGGCCTTAACAACTCTAATTAAGATATTGATTAGTAAAAAGCTCAATGCTCTAAGGCAAGCCACAGGACTCATTGAGCTAACAATATTTGCTTACTTTTTACTGTTTGCGTGAATTATTCTTTTTTTTATGCATTGGGTTTTTAACATTTTTTAACAGGCTCTGTTGTGTTTCTTTGTTTTGTGGCTGCCTGTAAGGAGACAAACCTCTAGGTTGTATAGAGTATAAATACTTCGATAATAAATGCACTTTGATCTTTTGAACTTTAATCTTAACTGAAATGCCAGTTCGCTACCGTTGTTACTGCGTGATCGAGAAATCTTCTGGAGGGAATGCCTCAAAATCCCCGGCTTTGCCTGCTGTTGGCGACCGAGATTGAGGTCGAATATTTCGGTTAAAGATGGTGCTCAGTACTCAGTGTCGGAGGGCTGATCGGAGGCTCGAAGTTTTCGGACAACTCAGAGTCAGACTGTGGTCGGGCATGACAGGAAGAGTTTTCTTTCTTCTCCCGTCTGCGTGAGATGTGGGACATTTGAGAGACTTTGAACTTTTTACTGTGCCATGAACTGTTCTCATCAAGTTATGGTATTGTTGCATTGTTGTAACTATATGCTATAGAAAACATAGAAAACATAGAAAATAGGTGCAGGAGTAGGCCATTCGGCCCTTCGAACCTGCACTGCCATTTATTATGATCATGGCTGATCATCCAACTCAGAACCCCGCCCCAGCCTTCCCTCCATACCCCCTGACCCTCGTAGCCACAAGGGCCATATCTAACTCCCTCTTAAATATAGCCAATGAACTGGCCTCAACAGTTTCCTGTGGCAGAGAATTCCACAGATTCACCACTCTCTGTGTGAAGAAGTTTTTCCTAATCTCGGTCCTAAAAGGCTTCCCCTCTATCCTCAAACTATGACCCCTCGTTCTGGACTTCCCCAACATCAGAAACAATCTTCCTGCATCTAGCCTGTCCAATCCCTTTAGGATCTTATACGTTTCAATCAGATCCCCCCTCAATCTTCTAAATTCCAACGAGTACAAGCCCAATTCATCCAGTCTTTCTTCATATGAAAGTCCTGCCATCCCAGGGATCAATCTGGTGAACCTTCTTTGTACTCCCTCTATGGCAAAGATGTCTTTCCTCAGATTAGGGGACCAAAACTGCACACAATACTCCAGGTGTGGTCTCACCAAGGCCTTGTACAACTGCAGTAGTACCTCCCTGCTCCTGTACTCGAATCCTCTCGCTATAAATGCCAGCATACCATTCGCCTTTTTCACTGCCTGCTGTACCTGCATGCCCACTTTCAATGACTGGTGTATAATGACACCCAGGTCTCGTTGCACCTCCCCTTTTCCTAATCGGCCACCATTCAGATAATAATCTGTTTTCCTATTTTTGCCACCAAAGTGGATAACTTCACATTTATCCACATTGAATTGCATCTGCCATGAGTTTGCCCACTCACCCAACCTATCCAAGTCACCCTGCATCCTCTTAGCATCCTCCTCACTGCTAACACTGCCACCCAGCTTCGTGTCATCCGCAAACTTGGAGATGCTGCATTTAATTCCCTCATCCAAGTCATTAATATATATTGTAAACAACTGGGGTCCCAGCACTGAGCCTTGCGGTACCCCACTAGTCACCGCCTGCCATTCTGAAAAGGTCCCGTTTATTCCCACTCTTTGCTTCCTGTCTGCTAACCAATTCTCCACCCACACCAATACCTTACCCCCAATACCGTGTGCTTTAAGTTTGCACACTAATCTCCTGTGTGGGACCTTGTCAAAAGCCTTTTGAAAATCCAAATATACCACATCCACTGGTTCTCCCCTATCCACTCTACTAGTTAAATCCTCAAAAAATTCTATGAGATTCGTCAGACATGATTTTCCTTTCACAAATCCATGCTGACTTTGTCCGATCATTTCACCGCTTTCCAAATAATTATAATCATGTGGTTTTGTTAGTTTTTTCAGTCTTGGTTTGTCCTGTGTTTTGTGATATCACACCGGAGGAAATATTGTATCATTTCTTAATGCATGCATTACTAAATAACAATAAAAGATGACTGCGTGTCTTCATAATCTAAAAGTCAATAGAAAGGAACTAAAATGGTATAAAAAGAGAAAAGATTAATTACAAAGTTAAGCTAGCCAACAATATTAAAGAGAATACACTTTTGTTTCAGATATATAATAAGTAAAAGAGAGACTAGATTGGAAAATGATGCTGGAGAGATAGTAATAAGGGACAAGTAATGGTGGATGAAATGAATATGTATTTTGCCTCAGTATTCTCTGAGAAAGACACCAGCAGAATGCTAAAATTACGTGAACCTGGGCAGAAGTGAATGCCATTGCCATTACTAAGAAGAAAGTGCTAAGGAAATTGAAAAGCACGAAAGTAGATAATTCACCTGGACCAGATGAACTGCACCCCAGGATTCTCAAAGAGGTAGCTGAAGATATTATGAGGCATTAGCAACAATCTTTCAAGAATCATTATATTCTGGAATGATTCCTCAGGACTGGAAAATACCAAATGTCACTCCACACTTTAAGATGGGAGGGAAGCAGAAGAAAGGAAATTATAGTTCAGTTAGCCTGACCAGTGGTTGGAAGGATGTTAGAGCATATTATTAAGGATGTGGTTTCGAGGTACTTTGAGGCACATGATAAAATAGGCCAAAGTCAGCATGGTTTTTAAAAGGGAAAACTTGCCTGACAAATCTGTCTGAAATCTTTGAGGAAATAACAGGCAGGATAGGCAAAGGGGAATCAGTGGATGTTCTTTATTTGGATTTTCAGAAAGCCGTTGACAAAGTGCTGCACTTGAGGCTGCTCAACAAGGTAAAATCCCACGGTATTACGGGAAAGGTACCGGTGTGGATAGAAGACTGGCTAACCGGCAGGAGGCAAAGTGTTGGAATAAAGGGGGCCTTTTCTGGCTGGCTCTGGTTTGGTGTTGGGACAGCTACTTTTCATGTTGTATGTCAATGATTTGGACGAAGGAACTGGTGTGAAATTTGGTGAAGAAAAGGTTTTGTGACCAAGTTTGTTGGCAATATGGATATAGGTGGAGGGAAGATAGGATTGAGGAAGCAGGGTGTCTGCAGAAGAACCTAGACAGTTTGTGGGAATCGGCAGAGAAGTGACAGATTAAATGTTATATAGGGAAGTGCATGATCATGTACTTTGGCAGAAAGAACAAAGGCATGGACTTTTTTCTAAACGGGGAGCACATTCCAAATTCAGAGGTGCAAAGGGAGTTGGGAGTCTTTATGCAGGAATCCCAAAAGGTTAACTTCAAAGGTTTCAAAGGTACGTTTAATGACAGAGAAATGTATAAAATATACATCCTGAAATGCTTTTTCTTTGCAAACATCCACAAAAATAGAGAAGTGCCCCCAAGAAATGAATAATAGTTAAATCTCATTGCAACCTATTGAATATTGAAAGGTCTGGATAAAGTGATGTTTCCTTTAGTAGGGGAGTTGAAGACCAGAGAGCACAGCCTCAGAAATGAGAGATGTCAATTTAGAACAGGGATGAGGCAAACATTTCTTTAGCCACAGGGTGATGATTTGTGGAATTCATCACCACAGACGGTTATGCAGGCTAAATAATTGGGTATATTTAAGGTGGAGATTGATAGGTTGTTGATTAATCAGGGCATCAAAGGTTATAGGGAGAATAAGGTTGAGAAAAATAATAAATCAGACATGATGAAGTGGCAGATCAAACTTGGTGGGCTTATGTTCCTATGTCTTATGGTTTTACGGTCTTCTTGGGTGTGACTTGGAATGAGTCCAAGTGTGTGGATGGCAGCTGAGGACTGGAGCTTACCTGTGAATGTGGCAAAGTTTGTGGGAAGGCACAAGGACGTCAGGGAGTGGGGCAGGGGTGGAAGCAGGGCTGAGTATGTAAAATGATGGTGTCACATGGCAGGAGAGACTTCTTCATTTTCTCTCTCTCTCGCTCTCTCTCTGAAACATATAAACTCAAACACCACACACACATGCACACAAACACACATACACAGAAGATTTCACAAATATTGTGAGCAGTTTTTGGAAGCCATTTGTAAGTAAGAATATGTTGGCATTGCAGAGGTTTATGAGAATGAGCTGAATGAAAGGGTTAATGTATGAGTATCATTTGATGGCTCTGGGTCTGTATTTGCAGGAGTTTAGAAAAATGGGGCAGGTTGGGGAGGATCTAATTGAAGCTTTGATAGAGTGCTTGGGGAGAGAATGAAGGAACCTTGGACCAGAAAGCACAGCCTCAGAATAAAGGGACATCCAGTTAGAACAGAGATGAGGAGGACATTCTTTTACCAGAGGGTGGTGAACCTCAGGTGGCTGTGGAGGTCAAGTCATTGGATAGATGCTAAAAGCCGTAATTCTGCTCCTGTGTCTTATAGTCTTAAATATAGTGTCATAATGATCTTCCCAAAAATATCTCTTTTAATTCCATGCTCTACTTACAGTGTATAATTGAATCTTCAATGCATACCAATATAACATCAAGTCCCAGGAACATAAATGCTGAATAAGAATTCTTGGGTTCTAACTTATGAAATATCTTTTCTGCATCCACCTTCAACAACCCAGGTCAACTGCAGCCTCAAGGTAAACCAGTGGGTCTGTCAATCACATTTTTTCTCTTTCAAACCATTTAAAATCTTTCCAATAATATATTGATTTTCCAAGTGCCCTGATACCAGTGTCCCGGAAGATACAGACTCTGTCGCTTTCCTTCGCATTGATGTCAGACTAAATGGTGCAAATCCTTTTCCCAATTTTGATGGAACATGCTTGTCGTCATTCAACATATGGAACCACGTTGGAATCCAAGCAAGATTTAATGTATTGGAGCACACACAAATGCAGCATCTATGGAAAAAAGTACAGTCGATGTTTCGGGCCGAGACCCTTTGGCAGGAAGTAATGGAACCACAATCTCCAAAAAGTCCTTTTTAATTTTCCAAGATCTCGGTCAGCGAGTACGAGATTTCTTGAACTTTAACCCAATTATTATTGACTGAATAAAGTTCAAAGTAAATTTATTATCAGAGTACATATCTGTCGCCATATACAACCCTCAGACTCATTTGCTTGTGGACATGCTCAATAAATCCATAATAGAATGATAACCATAACAGAATCAATGAACGTGCACTTGGGTGTTCAACCAGCATGCGAAAGGCAACAAACTGTGCAAATACAAAAATAGCAAAATAATAATAATAAATAAATAAGCAATAAATATTGAGAACATGTAATGAAGAGCCCTTGAAAGTGAATCCATAGGTTGAGGGAACATTTCAATGATGATTGAGGGGTAACGATTTTTCAAACTGGTGGTGTGAGTCTTGAGGCTCCTGTACCTTTGACCTGACGGTAGCAGTGAGAAGAGAGCAATGCCTGGATGATGGGGGGTTCCTGATGATGGATGCTGCTTTCCTGCGACAGGGTTTCACACTTTAATTTCTTAAAATTCCTCACTCTCATAGATCATTGGTTCTCAATTCTTTCCAAAAATAATCTTATGTTTTCCACCACGGTGACAGATGCAAAGCATCTATTTATTTTTCTACCATTTTTGTCTTCCCCTTATAATTTTCCTGTCTTTGCATGTGAGGGGTCCATATTTACCAGAGCTAATACCTGCATTTTATATGCCACTAAATGTTTTACAATTTGTTTTCATCTCTTAGTGGTTTACTCTCTCTCCCTTAATTCCTTGACCAAATTTTACACATTTCCAAATAAGAGTATATAATGTGGAAGTGCGCAGCAAGGGGACAGGACTTTCAGCTGACACGTCTGTAACAAACATGATGCCAAATTAAGCTAAATCTCTTCGACCTGAATATGACCTCTATTTTACATTCTCTGTATATTAATATGTCTATCCAAAAGCCTCTTCAATGCCACTATCATATCTGCTTCCACCTCTAGCTCATTCCAGGACCTACTATGCTCCACGTCAAAATTTCTTATACATTTCCTTGAAGATTTCTCCCTCTCAGTTTAAATGTATGTTCACTGGTATTTGAAGTTTCAACCCTGAGAAAAAGATACTGTCTGCTTACTCTGTCTCATTTGTTCTGTACCGTGTCGTATTGATGTGGGCGATCATGGTCTTTCCATAAGCATAATTGTTCTTGCCAATTTTTTCAACAGAGGTGGCTTGCCATTGCCTTCTTCTGGGCAGTGTCCTTACAAGATGGGTGACCCCAACCATTATCAATAGTCTTCAGAGATTGTCTGCACGGCGTTAGTGGGTGCATAACCTGGGCTTGTGAGGTGAACCAGCTGCTCATATGACCAACCAGCACCTGCTCCCATGGCTTCAGGTAACCCTGACCGGGGGGCTAAGTGGTGCTGCACCTTGCCCAAGGGTGACCTGCAGGCTAGCGGAAGGAAGGAGCACCCTACACCTCCTTTAGTAGAAATGAATCTCCACCCTGCCACTCACCAGTCTATCTATGCTTCTCATTATCTTATAGACATCAATCAGATCTTTCCTCAACCTTCAATACGCAAGAGAAATCAAAGTTCAAAGTAAATTTGTTGTCAAATTAAGTAGATGGTGTCACATACTACCTTCAGCTTCATTTTTTACAGGCATTTATAAGAAAAAATAATACAATTCAATTTTAGGAAAAAATATTCAGAAGCAAAGAGCGACAAATAGTCGATATGCAAAATAAGACAAAATGTGCCAATATTGAAAAAAACTGAGAACATGAGTCTTAAGAGTGCTTGAAATTGAGTCTGTAGGTTGTAGAATCTGTTTGTAGTAGTGCTGAAGGAAGCCATCAGGAGCCTGATGGTTGTAGTGTAATAAGTTTTCCTAAACCTGTTTGTGTGTGACCTAAAGCTTCTGTGCCTCCTGTCCAAAGAACTGATCATGGACTTCAGAAAGGGTAGGATGACAGAAACACGAACCAATCCTCTTAGAGCCAACAGGAGTGGAGAGGGTAAGAAATTTCAAGTTCTTGGTCCCAACATATCAATGCAGCTATAAAGAAGGCAAGACAGTGGCTTGTTTCATTAAGATTTGAGGAGATTTGGTTTGTTACCTATGATACTTGAAAACTTCTACAGCTGTACCATGGTGAGCATTCTGACAGGCTACGTCACTGCCTGGTATGAGGAGGGAAGGGGTTACTACTGCACATGACTGAAAGAAGCTACAGAAAGTTGTTAAATTAGCTCCATACTGGCTATTAGCTTTCATATTATCCAAGACATCTTCAAGGAGTGGTGCCTCAGAAAGGCAGTGTCCATCATTAAGTATCCCCACTACACAGGACATCATGCCTTCTTCTCATTGCTACCATTAGGATGGAGGTACAGAAGCCTGAAGACACACACTCAGTGATTCATGAACAGTTTCTTCCCCTCTGCCATTCGATTCCTAAATGGGCATTGAACCCATGAACACTTCAGCACTTTTATTATTCCTGTTCTTGCACTATTTAACTATTTAATATACATATATATACTTACTGTAATTGATTTACTTATTTTTTTCTATCTCATCATGTATTGCACTGTACTGCTGCCACTATGTTAACAGATTTCACAACACATATCCGTGATCTTAAACCTGATTCTGATTCCGATAGTAGTAGCAGGAAGAGGACATGTCCTGGAGGGTGAGGGTCTTTGATGATGGACACTGCTCTCCTGTGCAGTGCCCCATACCCATGTCCATGTCAGTGGTGGGGAGAGCTTTGCTTGTGATGGACTGGGCTGTATCCACCACCTTTGTTCTGCTCCTCTGCGCAGCTCAGCTCCTCAAATCAGACAGAATCCTGATAAACATCGACTGCATCATCCTTCATCAGAATCATTATGTGCCATGTCGCCTTGACTGCACCCTCCGCAGAGCCTCAACATCCTTCCTAAAATGGAATGACCCGAAACATCAACTGTTGATTCATTCTCAGAGATGCTGCTTGAGTTCCCAGTGCTATCATGTTTGCTGTTGTGGGCTGGGGCAGCAGGCTGAGGGTAGCAGACACCAACAGAATCAACAAACTCATTCGTAAGCCCAGTGATGTTGTGGGGATGGAACTGGACTCTCTGACGGTGATGTCTGAAAAGAGGATGCTGTCTAAGTTGCATGCCATCTTGGACAATGTCTTCCATCCACTACATAATGTATTGGTTGGGCACAGGAGTACATTCAGCCGGAGACTCATTCCACCGAGATGCAACAGAGAGTGTCATAGGAAGTCATTCCTGCCTGTGGCCATCAAAATTTACAACTCCTCTCTTGGAGGGTCAGACACCCTGAGCCAATAGGCTGGTCCTGGACTTATTTCATAACTTACTGGCATAGTTTACATATTACTATTTAACTATTTATGGTTTTATTACTACTTAATTATTTATGGTGCGACTGTAACGAAAACCAATTTCCCCCGGGATCAATAAAGTATGACTATGACTATGACTATGACCAAACCAGGAGGGGCATAAATGAGGTGAATGTATACAGTTTTTATCCCAGGACTGGGGAATGAAGAACTAGGTATGGAGTGAGAAGAGGGAGGTTTATTAAGAACCTGAGGGGCAACTTCTTTACTCAGAGACTGATCTGCCTATAAAATGAGCTGCCAGAGGAAATGGTTGAAGCAGGTATATTGACAGCATTCAAAAAGCACTTGGGCAGGTGCATGGATAGAAAATGTTTCCAGCGATATAAGCCAAATGCAGGCAAATGAGTGGGAAACAATACACGCAACACGCTGGAGGAACTCAGGCAGCATCTCTGAGAATGAATCAACAGTTGATCTTTCGGGCCGAGACTTTTCACCAGGACTGGAATGGAAGGGGGAAGATGCCACAATAAGAAGGTGGAGAAGCAGAAGAAGTATAAGCTGGAACGTGAAGCCAGAAAGAAGCAGAGAGGTGATTAGTGATTAAGTTAAAGTGCTGAAGAAGTAGGAATCTGATTTGAAAGAAGAGTAGTTCATTGGAGAAAGGGAAGGGCGAAGTGATGGGCAAGCAAGGAGAAGAGTCTATTGAAGGTGTATTATATAGAAACATAGAAACATAGAAAGTAGGTGCAGGAGTAGGCCATTCGGCCCTTTGAGCCTGCACCGCCATTCTGTATGGTCATGGCTGATCATCCAACTCAGAACTCTGTACCAGCCTTCTCTCCATACCCCCTGATCCCTTTAGCCACAAGGGCCATATCTAAATCCCTCTTAAATATAGCCAATGAACTGGCCTCAACTGTTTCCTGTGGCAGAGAATTCCACAGATTCACCACTCTTTGTGTGAAGAAGTTTTTCCTAATCTCGGTCCTAAAAGGCTTCCCCTTTATCCTCAAACTGTGACCCCTCGTTCTGGACTTCCCCAACATCAGGAACAATCTTCCTGCATCTAACCTGTCCAATCCCTTTAGGATTTTATACGTTTCAATAAGATCCTCCCTCAATCTTCTAAGTTCCAACGAGTATAAGCCTAATCAATCCGATCTTTCATCATATGAAAGTCCTGCCATCCCAGGAATCAATCTGGTGAACCTTCTTTGTACTCCCTCTATGGCAAGGATGTCTTTCCTCAGAATAGGGGACCAAAACTGCACACAATACTCCAGGTGTGGTCTCACCAAGGCCTTGTACAACTGCAGTCGTACCTCCCTGCTCCTGTATCTTTTACAAGAGTCCCCAAACAGCTGAACTCTCAGGTATGTAAACCTAAACTCTAAAATTCTCTCTCTTTCTCTCTCTCTCTCTCTCTCTCTCTCTCAAGAACATGAATTATAAGGAAAGATTGAATAGGTTAAGACTTTATTCCTTGCACTGTAGATGATTAAGGGGAGATTTGATGGAGATCCATAAAACTATGAGGGGTATAGATAGGGTAAGTGCAAGCATGCTTTTTCCACTGATGTTGTGTGGGGCTACAACCAGAAGTCAAGGGTTAAGGGTGAAAGGTAAAAATTTTAAGAGGAACATGAGGGGGAACTAATTCACTCAGAGGGTCATGCGAGTGTGGAATAAGCTGTCAGCACAAGTGCTGCCTGCGACCTAGATTTCAACATTTAAGAGAAGTTTGGATAACTACATGGATAGTAGGGGTACGGAGGGCTGTGGTCCTCGTTCAGGTCAATGGGAGTAGGCTGGTTAAATGGTTTTGGCAAGGAATAGATGAGCCAAAGGACCTGTTGCTGTGCTCTACTTCTCCAGGACTCTAAGTTAAGGGATAGAAAAAGAGGAAAGAGAAAGGGGAAGGGAAAGGGAAGGGGAAAGTCAAAGGAAAGAAAAGGGGACAAGGAAGAAGAAGGAGAATGGCGAAAGGTCAGGGAAGGGGATGGGGAAAGGATGGGGAAGGGGTGGGGAATGGAGAGAGCAGGGGAAGGGGAGGGGGAAGGGAATGAGAAGAGGAAGGAACGGCCCATTTATATTATCTCCTCCTGCTTTACATGTCAAATTTTGTTTGCTGATGTTAAGGGGGGGGGTGGAGATAAAGCAAAGGAGAAGGGGAATTGAAAAAGAAGGAAAGTGGAAAGGAAAAGGGGAAAGGGGTGGAGAAGGGGAAAGGGGGGGAGTAGAAAGTAAAGGGGAAATAAAAGGGATGGGTAAGGATAGAAATTGGAATTGGAAGGAAAGAAAAGGGTGTGGGTAAGAGGAATAGGGAGGGAAAGGGAAGGGATGGTGAAAGGATCAGGAAAAGGAAGAGGAAATGATGTAGAAGGGATGAAAAAGGGATGGGGAAAGGATGAGAAAGGGATGGGGAAAGGATGAGCAAGGGACCAGGAAGGGGAAGAGTTGGGGAGGGCTGGGGAAGAGGTGAGAAAGGATGAGGAGGATGGGGAAGGAATCGGGAAGGGGGAGTATTGGAAAAGTGATGGAGAAGAGATGGGTAAGTACCTTAGGGACAGGGGTGTCAAGTGTATGGTATTCATGTGCAACATAGCGCACACAAAACTTTTATTGGCATGCACCACGCAGTTCTGCCCCTCGACTCTTTAAACCCCCCCCCATAATAAAGAGGTACATAATGATTATCTTTACTGCCAAATGAAACAGTGAGTAATATCCTTCAAACTGAGAGCAGTGAGATGCTTTCAGAGGAAATGACCCTCACCAGTTTTTTGCACCAACGAGACATTTGCGAGAACCCATTACATTGGATGATATGTTTTGAAATCCTCACAGACCTGGTCTACACGAGTATTTGGATAGTAAACTGCTATTTAGAAATGATGCTGATCTCCAGTTATCTTTTTAAAAGAGTAATATTAATAATTTTTGAACAGGTTTGCTAAAATGCTTCATTTATTCCTCTTTGTCTACGATACACTTTCTTAAAATAGTAAAATTATGAAAACACAGAAATAAGCAACAGGACTCATCTTTTTTCTTTAAAAGAAGTTCATAATTATTTGTCCTAATTCATTAATCAATAATAATCTCTGCTCAGAATTGTCATGGTATGTGAGAGAATATTTTGGAAGATTACCTGCAATATGGGCACATGGTTACAAAAGTGCTTACCGCGCTGCTTTGAATCTTTCCCTTCATTAAAGCTGCAACAAAGTTACAAGTTTTTGTTATTTTCTAGGGCTCAGTTATCATAATCCAAATATGAATTCAAGTTCATGTTCAAGTTAATCGTCATTCAACCATACAGGAATACCCATGAATACAAATGAAACAGCTTTAATCTGGGGCCAAGGTGCAAAACATAGTAACAACCGTCATGCACAGCATAAAAAACATATAACACATTCAAGATACCAAGCACATATAAGATAGCAGTAAAATACAGTCACACAAAAAACATATAGTCAAAGCCCCTGAGTCCACGAATGTTGCAACAGTCTTCAGTTGAACACAATATAGCGGAAACTGGGGGGCAGCATGGACACCCACCTCCTGCACACCAGCGGAGAGCCTGATTCCGATGCCTTCCCTGGGTGACACCGTGGTTTGAGGCCTAGTGCTCACAACAAGTGAGAACACATAGCTTCCCCACTGTTCACTAATAAACCAATGAAATGGACTTAGAAACATAGAAACATAGAAAACCTACAGCACAATACAGGCCCTTCAGCCCACAAAATTGTGCCAAACATGTCCCTACCTTAGAAATTACTAGGTTTACCCATAGCCCTCTATTTTCCTAAGCTCCATGTACCTATCCAAAAGACTCTTAAAATACCCTATCATATCCGCCTCCACCACCATTGCCGGCAGCCCATTCCACGCACTCACCACTCTCTATGTAAAAAACTTACCGCGACATCTCCTCTGACCCTACTCCCAAGCACGTTAAACCTGTGCCCTCTTATGGCAGCCATTTCAGCCCTGGGAAAAATCCTCTGATTATCCACATGATCAATGACTCTCATCATCTTGTAAACCTCTATCAGGTCCCTTCTCATCCTCCATCGCTCCAAGGAGGAAAGGCCGAGTTCACTCAACCTATTCTCATAAGGCATGCTCCCCAATCCAGGCAACATCCTTGTAAATCTCCTCTGCACTCTCTCTATGGTTTCCACATCCTTCCTGTAGTGAGATGATCAGAACTGAGCACAGTACTCCAACTGGGGTCTGACCAGGGTCCTATATAGCTGCAACGTTACCTCTCAGCTCCTAAATTCAATTCCATGATTGATGAAGGCCAATACACTGTATGCCTTCTTAACCACAGAATCAACCTGCACAACTGCTTTGAGCATCCTATGGACTCGAACTCCAAGATCCCTCTGATCCTCCACACTGCCAAGAGTCTTACCATTAATACTATATTCTGCCATCATATTTGACCTACCAAGATGAACCTCTTCACACTTGTCTGGGTCCCATCCACCACATAATGTACTGGGTGGGCACAGGAGTACATTCAGCCAGAGACTCATTCCTCCAAGATGCAGCACAGAGCGTCATAGGAAGTCATTCCTGCCTGTGGCCAGCAAACTTCACAACTCCTCCCTTGGAGGGTCAGACACCCTGAGCCAATAAGCTGGTCCTGGACATTTCATAATTTACTGCATAATTTACATATTACTATATAACTATTTATGGTTCTATTACTATTTATTATTTATGGTGCAACTGTAACGAAAACCAATTTCCCCCGGGATCAATAAAGTATGACTATGACTATGACTATGACTATTGAACTCCATCTGCCACTTCTCAGCCCAGTTTTGCATCCTATCAATGTCCCGCTGTAACCTCTGACAGCCCTCCACACTATCCACAGCACCCCCAACCTTTGTGTCATCAGCAGACTCACCCATCCCTCCACTTCCTCATCCAGGTCATTTATAAAAATCACAAAGAGTAAGGGTCTCAGAACAGATCCCTGAGGCGTACCACTGGTCACCGACCTCCATGCAGAAAATGACCCGTCTACAACCACTCTTTGCCTTCTGTGGGCAGGCCATTTCTGGTTCCACAAAGCAAGGTCCCCTTGGATCCCATGCCTCCTTACTTTCTCAATAAGCCTTGCATGGGGTACCTTGCAGCAATCCACACCAACTTCCTGTAGGGTCTTATGTTCACAAGAAAAGTAACTAAAATGGTTAACCATCTGACCAATTATGTGCTATGGAGGGCCTGCAAGTGTTGACATACTTCCAGTGCCATCATAGCACGCTCACAACTCACTGGCCCTAACCATATCTCTTTGAAATGTGGGAGGAAACCCACACAGTCACGGGGTGAACGTACAAACTCCTTACAGGCAGTGGTGGGAATTGAGCCTGGGTCACCTGTACAGTAAAGCGTGTTGGTTAGCACAACGCTAAACGTAAATAGCTGGGTTGCGGGTGGTGCAGCTTATTGGACCAGAAGAGTCTGTTCCACACTGTAACTTTAAATAAAAATCTCTGATGTTAATCTGCATCACTTTGCCATTATTCAGTTCTTGTTGACTTGCTTTATCTCCTGGTCCAGGCTTCTCCCCGTTCCAATATTCCTGTCCTTGGTTGTCCTTTGAAACAAATGACTATGGAATTGAGACATTCAGTACAGTGTGCTGACCCTCAGCCAAGATGACTCTCTTGAAGGCAGAGTCGAGGAACAATAGAGGCTCTGCTTCATTTGAAGATCTGCCTCTATATAACGATTTGACCATTTAAGTTTGGGCTGAGGAGGAATTTATTCAGAGGCCTGCCTGTCTTTGGAGCTGTTTGTTACAGAAGGCTTTGGATTGAAAATATTCAAGGCTATGTTAAACAGACTTTGGGTCCCACATTCCAAAGATATATTATTAGGGTTAGTGAGTTGTGGGCTAGCTACGATGCTGCCTGAAGAGTGACAACACTTGCGGGCTACACCCAGCACAACCTTCACTGACTTGGTTTGATGCAAGCAACGTATTTCACTGGATGATTTGGTGTATGACTGACAAATAAGGTTAATTTTTATCTTTATGGATAGGGAAGTCCTAAAACTGAACTTGAGACCAATGTTAGTTTAGCTGTGTTTTTACAGAATGGCAAAGCTGATTCAGGCATCCAGGTCTTGCCCCAGCTCCTAAGTTCATAAGACCAAAAGACATAGGAGCAGAATTAGTCTATTCAGCCCATTAAGTCTGCTCCACAATTCCATCATGGCTGAGTTATTATCACTCTCAACTCTACCTTCTCCCTGTAGCCTTTGACATTCTTACTCTTACTAATCAAGAATTTATAGATTTCATCATTCATCACCCATTGAATAAAATCATGCTCGAACACACACTGATTAAGTCAAACCACAATGCAATGTCTCTGTGAATAATTTGTGTCCCTTGACCTTAATACTGTGCAATTGTGTCTTTCCATCTTTTACTTACGAAGACTTTAAGCTTGATTTCATTATAAGGCTGTGTCCTGAAATATGTTATAATTCTAATCCTCCTAAGCTCAGTATAACTTCGAAAGCATGTCTTGCTACAATTGGCTGGGTTAAACCATGAAACTATAAGACATAGGAGCAGATTTAGGCCAGTCAGACCATCGAGTCTTCTCTGCCATTCCATCATGGTTGATTTATTTTCCCTTCCAACCCTATTTTCCTGCCTTTTTCCCATAACCCTTGACACCCTTACTAATCAAGAACCAATCAATATCTGCTTTAAATATGCCCATTGACTTGAACTCCTTGCATTCCACAGATTTACCACCCTCTAGCTAAAGAAATTCCTCTTCCTTAATTAGAGTAAACGGTAGATTTAAACACAGTACAGGACACCATAAAAGATGTTTCAGTCTATGTTTAGAATAAAGTAAATGTAGATAATTAGATATCCTGGACATTCAGTGACAAAAATAAGACAATAACACCATAAGACATAGGAGAAAAATTAGCCTTTCCAACATGGCTAATTTATTATCCCACTCAACTCCATTCTCCTGCCTTCTCCCCATATCCTTTGACATCTTGACTAATCAAGAACCTATCAACCACTGCTTTAGATTTACTCAATGACTTGGCTTCATAGCCAAATGTGGCAATGAATTCCACAGACTTACCACCCTCTGACTAAAGAAGTTCAGAATCGGAATCAGGTTTATTATCACCGGCATGTGATGTGAAATTTGTTAGCTCTTCATCTCTGTTCTCAATGGATGTCTCTCCAGATTGAGGCTGTGCCCTCTGGTCCTAGACTCACTCACTATAGGAAACATTCTCTCCATATCCACCTTTCAATATTTGAAAGGTTTCAATGAGATACCCCCTCATTCTTCTAAACTTAAAAGAGTCCATGCCCAGAGCCAACAAACACTCCTCGCCACTAAGAATCCAACCAGAAAAGGCTCTCATTATTCTCACTCGTTGCCTTCTGCTAGTCACCCAATCTTCTATTCCTACTAGTATCTTTCCTGTAATACCATGGGCGCATATCTTGTTAAGTAGCTTCATGCACAACACCTTAATGAAGGCCTTCTGAAAATCCAAGTAAACAACATCCACAAGATTGTCTATCTTACCTATTATTTCCTCAAAGAATTCCAACAAGTATGTCAGGCAAGATTTCCCCTTAAAAAATTCACGCTGACTTTGGCCTTTTTTATCATGTGCCTCCAATTACCTTGAAATCTCATCCTCAGTGATAAACTCCAACATCTTCACAACCACAGCAGTCAGGCTAACTGACCTATAACTTCCTTTCTTTTGCCTCCATCCCTTCTTAAAGAGTGGTGTGACATTTAGAATCTTCCAGTACTCCAGAACCATTCCAGAATCTAGTGATTCTTCAAAGTTCATCACTATTGCCTCTACAATCCCTTCAACTCCCACTTTTAGACCACAATCTCTTCAGCTACCTTTCAGAGCCTTGGAGTGTAGTCTTTTTGATCCAGGTAACTTCACTGCATCCAAACCTTCTATTTTCCCAAGCATCTTCTCCTTGGTAATAGCAAAAACACTCACTACCGCTACCTGACACTCTCAAATTTCTGGCATACAGCTAATATCTTCCATAAGACCATAAGACAAAGGAGCAGAAGTCGGCCATTCAGCCCACTCTTTCCTCGCTTTTACTCATCATATATTTGAAAAACTTTTGGTATCTTCTTTTATATTATTGGCTATCTTCCCTTCATTTTTTATTTCTTTCCTCATAGAATAAGCTGCAGAAAGTTGTAAACTCAGCCAGCTCCATCATGGGAATTAGGTTCCCCAGCCACCAGGGAACCTTCAAAGGCAATGCCTCAAAAAGGTGGGATCCATAATTAAGGACTGCCATCACCCAGGACGTGTCCTCTTCTCATTGTTATCATCAAGGAGGGGGTACTTTATTTCCTCTCTTTTTGCTCTGCTTATTTAATGTAATTTTCTTTTTTATATATATATACTTTTTGCAACTTACAGTTTTTATTGTTATGTATTACAATGCACTGCTGCAAAATTACAAGTTTCATGACATATGCTAGTGATACTAAACCTCATTCTGACTCTGAGCCTTTGAAGTACAGGTTAAAACTCTCTGCTCTGGAATTCTGTAGTTTGCCTAGTTTTGAATCTGTAGTACAGATTATCCAGATTAACTAATTTACAAACGTGTAAAACAGGATCTAAAATTAACTAAGATCTGTAGCTAAATAGTCTACCAATGCAAATTCTGCAATCTTAGCCAACATTTACAATTTACTGAATCTTTGGATTACTAACAGTTCTTGGAACCTTTACATGGCCAGGAAGTGTCTATATATAAAATGACGGGAGGAAGGTGATCAGGAGCAATTTCTGTGGACCTGGATATCCTGTGATCCGACAACAGTCACGTCCGCATAGTGTATGTGAATTTTGCTAACTCTTTTGTGAAGTCAGGAGTTGGCTATAGAGTCATCCCTTTCAAACTTTGGTGAGGAGGAATTTCTTCAGCAAGAGGGTGCTGTTGGGGCTAAGTTACTGGATATATTTAAAGCAGAGGTTGACTGGTTCTTGTTTAATAAAGGTGTCAAAAGTTACACAGAGAACCCAAAAGAAAGGGTTGAAAAGGAGAATAAATCAGCCATGATTGAATGGCAGAAAAGATTTGATGGACTGATTGGCCTCATTCTTCTTTTATGTCAGTGTCTTATAATAATGTCTTAGTAATGCACTGAGGGATCTCAACTAAAGTATATTAACAAAATCGAGAGTGTTCAGTTCCTTAAGGTTGTTATAGATGGGGATGGTAGTGGGATAAGTTCCCACTACCTCTTAAATGCCCCCAATGATGTGCATCTTAAATAGTCTCTAACAACTAAGTCCAGCTCCTGGGCTTCATGTGTGGCTTAGCTATTAAGTCTGGCAGAGCTGTTTCTACTGACCGGAGAAAGGGCAAAGGCAGATTACTGGTACCTTAAAACCAATGGCTTTGGGCAGATGGGTCTTGTTAGTTGTTGTTGGCAGCTATCTAGGAGAAGGAAAGCTCCAATCTCAAACCCCTGCTGCCCTGCAGCTGTACCCAGTCATGGAGAAGGCTTTGGAAGAAACCCCGAGAAAAAACCTGAGGCAGTCTTATGTTGAGTTCAATGTTGACCGGCAACTCCTGCAACGCCACTGGTGCCAAACAGGATTGGTCTCTACCATTCCCTTCAATTCATGAGCTGAGTGGAGAGGAGGAGCTTGCTGCATGGGCAATTCGTAGCTCTCCATATTATACTTCCCTGGCTTGTGTATCATGTAGACACAACATCCATGGTGACCCTAACCAATGGAACCCCTCACTGATGGAGATTTTAAATGTTTGATGGCATAAGGTCTTCAGAAAGGGTAAGATGAGGAAACACATACCAGTCCTCATCGGGGCAGCAGAAGTGAAAAGAATGAGCAATTTCAAGCTCCTGGGTCTCAATATCTCTGAGAATCTAAACTGGACCCAACATATTGATGCAACTACAAAAAAGACACAACAGTGACTACATTCCATTAGAAGTTTGTGGAGATTTTGTACGTCACCAAAGACATTCACAAATTTCTACAGATATATCATGGAGAGTATTTTAACTGACTGCATCACCGTCTGGTATGGGGGTGTGGGGGGGGGGGGGGAAGGTGAAGGTGGTGACTACTGCCCAGGATCGAAATGAGCTGCAGAGAGTTGTACACATAGTCAGCTCCATCATGAACATTAGCATCCGTAGTATCCAGGATATCTTCAATGAAAGATGGCAGCATCCATCATTAAGGACCCCCATCACCCAGGTCTTCCCTCTTCTCACTGTTATCATCAGAGAGGAGATACAGAAGACTAAAGGCGCACACTCAATAATTCAAGAACAGCTTCTTCCCTCTGTCATCTGATTTCTGGATGGGCATTGAATCCATGAACACTACCTCACAATTTTAAAATTTCTATTTTTGCACTACTTACAGACATTTTTTTCCATAATTGTGCATTATGTTGTACTGCAGCAGCCAAGACAACAAATTTCATGACATACTGTATGCTGGTGATATTAAACCTGATTCTGATTCTGACTCTGTTTAAGATGATGAAACTTGTTGCCAGTCTGTGAAACACTGAAACTGTTTGATGAACAGACATGCTGAATGGAAATGCAAGGAAATGCAGATGCTAAAATCTGTAGCAAAAAAAAATAACAAGCTACTGGAGGTACTCAGCAGTCAAGCAACATCTGCTTGGGAATGGTGGGGAGTGGTGAGGGGGTAAGAATTTGACAGTTAATGATTCTGGTCAGGGCCCTTCATCTGGACTGAAAGATAGAGGGGAGGTGCTTGAGGAGTATAAGAAGTGCAAGAAAATACTTAAGAAAGAAATCAGGAGGGCTAAAAGAAGACATGAGGTTGCCTTGGCAGTCAAAGTGAAGGATAATCCAAAGAACTTTTACAAGTATATTAAGAGCAAAAGGATTGTAAGGGATAAAATTGGTCCTCTTGAAGATCAGAGTGGTCGGCTTTGTGCGGAACCAAAGGAAATGGGGGAGATCTTAAATAGGTTTTTTGCGTCTGTATTTACTAAGGAAGCTGGCATGAAATCTATGGAATTGAGGGAATCAAGTAGTGAGACCATGGCAACTGTACAGATTGAAAAGGAGGAGGTGCTTGCTGTCTTGAGGAAAATTAAAGTGGATAAATCCCCGGGACCTGACAGAGTGTTCCCTCGGACCTTGAAGGAGACTAGTGTCGAAATTGCGGGGGCCCTGGCAGAAATATTTAAAATGTCGCTGTCTACGGGTGAAGTGCCGGAGGATTGGAGAGTAGCTCATGTTGTTCTGTTGTTTAAAAAAGGATCGAAAAGTAATCCAGGAAATTATAGGCCGGTGAGTTTAACGTCAGTAGTAGGTAAATTATTGGAGGGAGTACTAAGAGACAGAATCTACAAACATTTGGATAGACAGGGGCTTATTAGGGAGAGTCAACATGGCTTTGTGCGTGGTAGGTCATGTTAGACCAATCTGTTGGAGTTTTTCGAGGAGGTTACGAGGAAAGTGGATGAAGGGAAGGCAGTGAATATTGTCTACATGGACTTCAGTAAGGCCTTTGACAAGGTCCCGCATGGGAGGTTAGTTAGGAAAATTCAGTCGCTAGGTATACATGGAGAGGTGGTAAATTGGATTAGACATTGGCTCGATGGAAGAAGCCAGAGAGTGGTGGTAGAGAATTGCTTCTCTGAGTGGAGGCCTGTGACTAGTGGTGTGCCACAGGGATCAGTGCTGGGTCCATTGTTATTTATCATCCATATCAATGATCTGGATGATAATGTGGTAAATTGGATCAGCAAGTTTGCTGATGATACAAAGATTGGAGGTGTAGTAGACAGTGAGGAAGGTTTTCAGAGCCTGCAGAGGGACTTGGACCAGCTGGAAAAATGGGCTGAAAAATGGCAGATGGAGTTTAATACTGACAAGTGTGAGGTATTGCACATTGGAAGGACAAACCAACGTAGAACATACAGGGTTAATGGTAAGGCACTGAGGAGTGCAGTGGAACAGAGGGATCTGGGAATACAGATACAAAATTCCCTAAAAGTGTCGTCACAGGTAGATAGGGTCGTAAAGAGAGCTTTTGGTACATTGGCCTTTATTAATCGAAGTATTGAATATAAGAGCTGAAACGTTATGATGAGGTTGTATAAGGCATTGGTGAGGCCGAATCTGGAGAATTGTGTTCAGTTTTGGTCACCAAATTACAGGAAGGATATAAATAAGGTTGAAAGAGTGCAGAGAAGGTTTACAAGGATGTTGCCGGGACTTGAGAAACTCAGTTACAGAGAAAGGTTGAATAGGTTAGGACTTTATTCCCTGGAGCGTAGAAGAATGAGGGGAGATTTGATAGAGATATATAAAATTATGGTGGGTATAGATAGAGTGAATGCAAGCAGGCTTTTTCCACTGAGGCAAGGGGAGAAAAAAACCAGAGGACATGGGTTAAGGGTGAGGGGGGAAAAGTTTAAAGGGAACATTAGGGGGGGCTTCTTCACACAGAGAGTGGTGGGAGTATGGAATGAGCTGCCAGACAAGGTGGTAAATGCGGGTTCTTTTTTAACGTTTAAGAATAAATTGGACAGATACATGGATGGGAGGTGTATGGAGGGATATGGTCCGTGTGCAGGTCAGTGGGACTAGACAGAAAATGGTTCGGCACAGCCAAGAAGGGCCAAAAGGCCTGTTTCTGTGCTGTAGTTTCTATGGTTTCCATGGTTCTATGGAGA
Organism: Mobula hypostoma; assembly: GCF_963921235.1. Lineage (NCBI taxonomy): Eukaryota > Metazoa > Chordata > Chondrichthyes > Myliobatiformes > Myliobatidae > Mobula > Mobula hypostoma. The sequence continues at coordinate 4,773,513 of NC_086103.1, forward strand.
TAGCTGGTGTAAATAACTGAGGGGGGTGAGGGGGCAAGAGCTGGCAGGTGGATAAGTGAATCCAGAAAAAGAGAAGTTTGAAGTTGTAGTTGAACTTGAGAGGGTAGAGCCGCAAGGTAGCAGAGGCCGAGGTTGGAGCTTTCCTTCAACTCAATGAGCAGCCAACTACAGCTCAGAAGAAGCTTGAAAGGTGGATTCAAATGGGATATTGAAGGGTTGAGAGAGCAACAGAGTTAGGCAGCTGACAGGTGGGAGAGACAAATGGCTGTAAAGAGAGGTTGTAGGCAGATGGAAAAAATAGGGGCAGGGAACCAATGGGAGGAGTTGTAGGTGATGGTCAGAGACTAGGTGGGGAAGGAGAAATAAATTGGGTGACAGGGGGCTGGGCATTGAAAGAGGGGAGAGTGTGAGATGATCTGGGTAGATCAGAAGAAGAGAGCAGGGGAGAGAGGTGGAGCAGATCACCTGAAATTGGAGAATTTAATATCCATGTGGTTGTATTGTAGACTATGCAAGTGGAATCTGAGTTGTTCTTCCAGTTTTCATTTAGTTTTTCCCTGACAGCAGAGGAGACTGAGGAGAGATATATCATTGTGGGAAAAGTACGGGGAATGAAAGTGGTGACCAAGAACCACAGAGAGCTCCAGTTGGCCATTGTGGACTACATGCATTGATGATTTCCTCAGAGGACCTGCCCTGCACCCAGCACATAAGTACAATTATGAAGAAAGCACGGCAGTGCCTCTACTTCCCTCAGAGTTTGTGAAGCCTCAGCATGGCAACTAAAACTTTGACAAACTTTTATAGGTGTGTGGTGGAGAGTATATTGACTGGCTGAATCACAGCCTTCTATGGAAACACCAATGGCCTTGAATGGAAAATCCCACAAAAAGTAGTGGATACAGCCCGGTCTATTACGGGTAAAGCCCTCCCTACCTGTGATGAACTGGGCTATATCCTCTACTTTTTAGAGGATTTTCCATTTGTGAGCATTGGTGTTTCCATACTAGGCAGTGTTGCAAGTAACCATTACAATCTCCATCATGCATCACATGGTGCACACACACTATTGACCGAACCCCAGCAACACCTTCTTCTCCACTGCGAGCAGATTCTTGAACCCACCTGAAAATCTATAATTCTTCCTCAGACTGTTTTGCTCAACTTGTAATGACATGCTTATGCAATGTTTTTATTCAGTGTGACATATACTATTATGTATAATTTCTATTATTTTAAACTTATGCAATGCACATTTGACATGTTTGTTATGTATGGTGTTGTTCCTAATTTTAAAGGCATCTATACGCTGGGTAAGTATGACTCTGACAATAAACGTGAACTTGAAGTATTTCAGTGCTGGAGCAACTCTACAACTCATGTTCTCAGTATTATTTATTTATGTATTTATTTATTATCTTTTATTTGTATTTGCACAGTTTGTCTTTTGCATGTTGGTTGTGTGTCAGTCTTTGTTTTTGTGTAGTTTCTCATTGATGCTATTGTATTTCTTTGTTCCACTGTGAATGCCTGCAAAGAAAATGAATTTCAAGGTTGTAAATGGTGATATATATACACACACACACTTTGATAATAAATTTCTTCAACTGACCATCTCAGGAAATCCTCCTTGTTATTCCTCATTTGCACTAATTCATTTTTGATTGTAAACTATAGTAATTTGTTAAGCCCATACTGTATAGCTGCCACAAAACAACAAATTTCATGAACTTTGACAGTGACAATAAAGCTTGATTCTGTTTGTCCACTGGTCCAATGAATTCATTGCTCCACCAGCCCTATGCACAGTGTCAGGAAAGTACCTGGAAGAAAGATAAAGGGTTTCTTTTCCTGTCTTCCTGTCCAGTATTCATCCCTCAGCAACCATCTTTATGGTGGATTATCTGATCATTATCATGTGGTTGTATGTTGCATCTTGCTGACTGCATGTCTTTCTGCTTTAGTTGAAAAGGGAAGGATGACGTCAAAATACTGAGATATGAAGGGTCCAGCTCAACTGAAAGTGTTTTTTTCTTCCTTTCCTTTTTTGAATCATTTACATTTACTAAACTTCTCTCCATGCAAATTGCTACCAGGTTTAACCATCTCAAATACAGTACTGTGCAAAAATCTTAGATGCATATATATGATAGGGCGCACAACTCTTTTGCATTGTACTGTATTTGTCCAAAGTGGAGCGAAGACCAGGTTTTCAAATTGAATTTATTATTGGATTCATTTCAATCTTCCATCCATCCCACAACGTAAAGAAATAAAAATCTTTGTGTTGTGACTCTCTCACAATGTACAGATAAGTGAATTTGTAAGTCTAATGGCTTGTAGAAAGAAGCTGTTCTGTAGCCTATTGGTCCTGGCTTTAATGTTGTGGTATCATTTGCCAGATGGAAGCAGCTGAAACAGTTTATGGTCGGGGTGACTGGAGTCCCCGATGATCTTCCAGGCCTTCTTTCCGCACCTGCTGCTGTAATTGTCCTCAATGGAGGGAAGTTCACATCCACAGGTGCACTGGGCTGTCTGTACAACTGTCTGAAGGGCCAACGATCAAGGTTGGTGCAGTTTCCGTACCAAGTGGTGATACAGCCAGTCAGGGTTCTCGCGCTGGTGCCCTATAGAAGGTGGTAGATCAATAAGATGTTGGCAATGGCAAGGGTGGAGCACCATGGGAGGGGTGTGGGACAGGTGGTAAGGAAGGAGCACGAGGGGTGGGGTTGGCATGGGAGCAGACACACCCAGTCCTGAGACACCAGGCAAGGCCATTTGATTCCAAACAATTTCTTTGTTGATCATTACAGAATATCTCTCTGGTGCTTCCCATTCCCTCCCCTCTCCCTTCCCATTTTCCGAACCATAATTTCTCTCTCCCTGCCCGCTTTCCACTCTTAGTCCGCAATGGAGACTCACATCAGAATCAGATTTATCATCACTCACGTGTCATGAAATGTGTTTTTTTTTGTGGCAGCGTTTCAGTACAATACATAAAATTACTGCAGTACTGTGCAAAAGTCTTAGGCACCCTAGCTATATATAGGTGCCTAAGACTTTTGCATAGTACTGCAGGTCAGATTCTGACAAAGTCATGTATGAAGTTCTTTGAGATATTTCTGAGCATCATAATAAGACACTGTGAATGAAGAGAAAAATACAAGGAAACTTCCCATAGAATGAATTCCTCAACAGAGATCACTTGCAAATCACTTTGGTGACCTGAACATCACTGCTGTGTGTCAGTCACAAGCTCAGAAAACACTCTATCAGAATGAGTAGGACTGCATCCTCAACTGTTGCCATGGTTACGGACTCTGCAAAGAAGATTGATAACGAATGAAATAATTTTACTTCCCTGGATGGGATCAGGTGAAGCACTCTTAGTGAATACAAGCAGCTCTGCTTATTTTTTTTTTAAACAGAATGAATATGGAATCTCTTCCAATTTATTTTGAGTTCAGCCTGTGTCGTGAAAGCATTGCTCTGTATAACAATGGCATCAAAGCCAGGAGAATGGAAAGCTATGGCTAAGGACAGAGACTGGGATTGTGTTCTCTGATGCGTCTACAAATAATAGCCCCAGTGCTTGCAACTCTGCGCTAGTTCCAAGAGTCCAAGATTGTGCTCAATCTCAACCTCTGACTAAGAAACACACAGAAAGTGCTGGAGGAACTCAGGAGGCTGGGCAGCATCTATGGAAAAAGAGTATAGTCGACATTTCGGGAATATAAGGAACGGAATATAAGGTGTTGTTCCACCAATGTTAGTGTGGCCTAATCACCACAGTAGAGGAGATCATGGATTGATATATCGGAATGGGCTCATTGCCACACGTTGGTGGAACAACACCTTATATTCTGTCTGGGTAGCCTCCAACCTGAGGGGATGAACATCAATTTCTCGAACTTCCAGAAATGTTCCCCCACAACTCTCCTTCACAATTCCCATGCCCTTTTCCCTCTCTCACCCTATCTCCTTGCCTGCCCATCACCTCCTTCTGATGCTCCTCCACCCTTTCTTTCTTTCATGGCCTTTTATCCTCTCCTGTTCGATTCCCCCTTCTCCAGTCTTGTGTCTCTTTTACCAATCAACTTCCCAGCTCCTTCCTTCATCCCTCCCCCTCTCCCACTTTCACCTATCACTTTGTGTTTCTCCCTCCCCTCCCCCTCCTTTTAAACCTACTCCTCATCTTTTTTTCTTCAGTTCTGCTGAAGGATTTTGGCCCAAAATTTCACCTGTACTCTTTTCTATAGATGCTGCCTGGCCTGCTGAGTTCCCCCAGCATTTTGTGTGTGTTGCATTTGAAAGATAAGGGTTGATGTCAAAGCACAAAAATGGAATTAAGTGAAATAAATATAGTGTAGGGTACTGTCGTCCACTATATTGGATAGCATGGGCATTAGTAGAGAAGGTATGATGTGTTAGCTGGGTTGACATCACTTGTCTTTTCCCTGGCACATAAAGATTGGTAACTTGCTTGGTAAGTTGGTTTATTATCGTCGCATGTACCAAGCCAGAGTGAAAAACTTTCTATTTCATGCTATCCGTACAGATCATTTCATCACATCAGTGCGATGAGATAGTAGAAGGGAAAAGTAATAACAGAATGCAAAATATTGTCTTATAGCGACAGAGAAAGTGCAGTTCTGGGAGGCAATATGGTCACAAGGTTATGACAAGGTAGACCATGAGATGAAGAATCCACCTCCTCATACAAGGGTCCATTCCATTGTCTGAAAACAGCAGGGTAAAGAGTGCCCTTGAGCATGGTGTTACGGACATTCAGGCTTTTGCCTGATGGCAGGGGAGAAAAAAGCAAATATCCAGGGTAGATGGGATCTTTGATTATGTGGGCTGCTTTACTGAGGCAGAGAGACAGAATCCATAGAGGGGAGGCTCATTTCCACGATGTACTGAGTCACAACTCTCCATCCATTCCACTTGGACACTGGTACGGAGGATGGTAATGTGATGGTAAATGTAATCAGCCATGATTGGCAGGGTGCCATTTTTCCCTCGTGTAAGATGATGGGATGTACAGATTTCATGCTTGAATTAAACCACATTGTGTGTTTCTTTCCATTGACGACCAATGAGCAACCTCTAGGAAAACAGGTTATGCCATATGTCATATGCCATATGCCTTAAGGGGAAGTGGAAGAGGCAGATATATTAGGGATATTAAGAGACTCTTAAATAGGCACATGGATGAAAGAAAAATGGAGGGCTTTGAAGGAAGGAAGTGTTAGATTGATCTTGGAGTAGCTTAAAAAAATCGGCACAACATAGTGGGCTAGAGGGCCAGTACTGTACTGTACAGTTCTACATCCTATCACTTGTGACGAGAATACACATAAAATTAAGATGTTTGCTGGCCTAGGTTAGCATCAGTGACATCAGCAAGTGGTCTGCCACCTGCCCTCAGGGGAAGGAGAGATAAGGAACAATGGAGCAGCATCTGGAGATGTGTAATGAAGGGACGGGGGAGAGAGAGCTGTCTGGAGCGGCTCCCCCCTTTGAACCTTGAACTGTTTGAAGTGATGGACAGGCGATACCCCAGCAGGGGGATAAAAAGGGACCGGTTCGCGAAGGCAGGACACACACGCCACCCGAGGTAACGAGACCCTGGAAGCGGTACGCTTCTCACGAGTCGGTGGGAAGTACCAGACAACGGCCAGGGTGGAAAGGTATGATCAGCGGGAACCCGGTGTGTGTCCGCCCTTGCCTGGGTGCCGGGTTCACTGCAGAGGATCGACCGCATCTGGAGGAGGGGTCACAGTCGGTGACCTCAGGTGACATCACCAAGGACCCGCCCAAAAGCTGTTTGTGAGCCATATCGCCGGTCTGTGAGTGAAGCCGTGTCTGAATGATCAGTTGTTCCTGTTCCCTCTCTCTCTCTCCCCCCATGTTGTCCATCGCCATGGCAACGATTACTGCGAACTGAACTACTAAACTGGACTGAACTTTGAGTCACTTTGAAATTTGGTCATTTACCCCTAGACAACGATAGAGCTTGAATGATGCTGTTATCTTAATTCTGTGCACATGTGTGTTTATCATCGCTGAACTGTTGCATTTATTATCCTTTCGATTACTGTGTTGCTTGTTTCTTTAATAAAACTTTCTTAGTTCTAGTACTCCAGACTCCAACTGAGTGATCCATTTCTGCTGGTTTGGCAACCCAGTTACGGGGTACGTAACAACGACCAATGAGCAACCTCTAGGAAAACAGGTTATGCCATATGTCATATGCCATATGCCTTAAGGGGAAGTGGAAGAGGCAGATATATTAGGGATATTAAGAGACTCTTAAATAGGCACATGGATGAAAGAAAAATGGAGGGCTTTGAAGGAAGGAAGTGTTAGATTGATCTTGGAGTAGCTTAAAAAAATCGGCACAACATAGTGGGCTAGAGGGCCGGTACTGTACTGTACAGTTCTACATCCTATCACTGCATGAAACAGACACGGATGCAACGTCATTGGGTATATTTAAAGCAGAAGTTGATAAGATCTTGATTAATCAGGCAGAAGGTACAAGTGCCTTAGGTCCCATAACAGGAGGTCAAGGAGAGATCAAAAGATGTGCATAAAATCACAGGAGAGATAGACAAGGTAAGCAGGAAGAATCAATCGAGACCTCTCTGCAGAAAGGTAAAGAATGTTATGCTCTAGAAGTTTATAATTGGTCGAAGGAGAGATAAGGGAAAACATATAGAAGACAGGAATTCATGCCTTTAAAAGAGAGAAGCATAATCCCTCATCACATTTATAAAGTACAGAGAAATACAACACAGAAACAGGCCCTTTGACCCATATCATCTATATTGACCAAGAGGTCCATCAAACTTTGACAGATTTGCCTATGAATTAGTACCAGTTCCATTATGGGCACTAACCTCCCCAGCATTGAGAATATCTTCCAAAGGTGGTAGTTGAGAAAGAGGCATCACCACTAAGAACCCTCACCATCCAGCACATGCTCTCTTCTCATTATTACCATCAAGGTAGAGGTACTAAAGATGCACACTCAACATTTTAAGAACAGCTTCTTCGCTCCCCATGCTATTTTACTCTCTTTTTTGCACTTCAGAATTATTGTTTATGTTTCTTTTTTGTAAGTTATAATATTTTTAATGTATTGTACTGCTGCTGCAAAGAATAAATTTCACGACGTACTGTCTTAGGCAGTGCACATCTCAGGTACCTAAGACTTTTGCACAGTACTGTATTGATCAACATGGGGCAGAGAGCAAGTTTATAAATCTGGCAGGAGCAAAGGATGTTGGGAATGGCAAGGGTGAGGCACCGCGGGGGAGGAGTGGGGCAGGTGACAGAGAAGGATGGCACAACTGCAGATTCACCCATCCCTGAGACACCAGGCAAGGTCACTTGATTCCAAGCAATTGGGTTATTGATCATTACAGAATGGCTCTATGCTGCTTCCTGCTCCCTCATGATTCCCCTCTCCCTGTCCCCTCCTTACTCTCGGTCCACAAAAGAGACCTGAGAGTAATCACGTTTATCATCACTCACACATGTCATGATATTTGATTTTTTTTTGTTGCAGCAGTAAAGTGCAATACACAGAATTGCTACAATACTGTGCAAACAGTCTTGGGCACCCTAACTAAACACATGCTCTTTTGCAAGGTACTGTATGTCGGTGATAATAAACCTGATTCTGATTCTGGGTTAAATAGGATTGAACTGCTGGAGTGATATAGCAAATAGAACTGCTGTGAATGGACTGCGAACTGCTGGGATGTAAGAGTAACCTAGGCAGATTCTTATTTGACTGTCGTGGACATCATGTGGTAAAAGATTATGCACTGTGCTTCTGGTAAATTTATCCATGCATCTCTGGCCAAGTCCCGAAATCTAGTGCATAATGGTATTTGCAGCATGATGGAGCAGCTCAGAAGTTGGAAAATGCACTGGTTGTGCCAAGTTAAACTAGGGGCAAGCACAATAACCACACTGAAACAATTGGAAGGAATCTGTGGGACAATGGTAAGCTGATATTTTCATTTTATGCTATTCATTTAATAATTTTCTGTCCTTTTTGTGTTTTGTATTATGAATAATTTTATATTTTTGCATTATTTTAGCTATCAAGGACATTCACACACATTCAACTTCAGTGAAAATATTGACAGCTGGTGATCCTGGGACGGGGTCTCACCAGCTGTTAGTGCAACCAGCTATTTGCGTTGTGAGAGGCCCTGAGCACCCCAGGTCCTCGCGGATATCTTAGGAGTGAGACACGTGTAGAAAGCTGAGCCTAGTAACGGATCATAAGCCACAAGGACAAGGGACCAGTTTTTATTTCATTTATTTACTAAGAGTATATATAGCGGCTATACTTCATTAGGAGTTGGAAGTGATTTGGTATGACAACAAATACACTCAAAAACTTCTATAGATGTACCGTGGAGAGCAGTCTGACAGGCTGCATCACTGTCTGGTATGGGGAGGTGGGGAAGTTACTGCACAGGACCGAAAGAAGCTGCAGAAGGTTGTAAATTTAGTCAGCTTCATCTTGGGTACTAGGCTACAAAGTACCCAGGAGATCTTTAGGGAGCAGAGTCTCAGAAAGGCAGCGTCCATTATTAAGGGCCTCCAGCACCCAGGGCATGCCCTTTTCTCACTGTTACCATCAGGTAGGAGGTACAGAAGCCTGACAGCACACACTCAGAAATTCAGGAACGGCTTCTTTCCCTCTGCCATCCGATTCCTAAATGGACATTGAATCCTTGGACATCACCTCACTTTTTTTTAATGTGTAGTATTTCTGTTTTGTGCACGATTTTAATCTATTCAATATAAGTATACTGGATAAAGTATAAGTCATTCACTGGATAAGTGAATGATATTGACTCAGTCAATTATTATTATTATTATTTTATTTTTTTCTCTTCTAGATTATGTAGTGCATCGAACTGCTGCTGCTAAGTTAACAAATTTCATGTTGCATGCCAGTGATTATAAAGCTGATTCTGAATACTTATTGAGACAAGCGTGGAATAGTCTCTTCCAGTCCTTTGAGCGATACCACCCAGATTTAACCCTAGCCTTACCACGGGACAATTAATCTACCAACTGGTACATCTTTGGATGGTAGATGGAAACCAGAGCGCCTGGAAAAAAACCCACGCAATCACGGGGAGAATGTACAAACTCCTTACAGTCAGCGGTGGAAATTGAACCCAGGTCACTGGCACTGTAAAGCGCTGTGCTAACCGTTATACTACCAGGATTCAGTTGTTTGGGAATAACCAGAAAATCGATCCCAATATTAGATATTCAATATTCAACTAGAACTAAAGGTCATGGGTCAAGAGTGAAAGGTGAAATAGTTAAGGGGAACATGAGTGGAACTTCATCACTCAGGGAGTGGTGCAAGTGAGGAACAAGCTGACAGTGGAAGTGGTGAATGCAGATATGATTCCACCATTGGATACATACATGGATGGGAGATGTGTGGAGAGCTATGGTCCAAGTGCAGGTCCATGGGACTAGACAAAATTACAGTTCAGCATGGACTAGATGGGCTGAATGAGCTGCTTCTGAGTACTAGTGCCCTAGGACGCTAAAGCCAGTCAATAATTTGATCCTTTTGGGATCTTTCTTCCCACAAATTGGCTCCTGCGCTTCATGTTATTGAAGTAACTTTTTTTTAAACATGCTTCGTTGAATATAAAATGCTTTGGAAATCATGAGGACATGAAAGACACTTTATAAAAGCATTATTCGTTAACTACCCTAACTGCAGAAAGAACAGATTAAATGGGTTTAAACATTAACACCATATTTACAGTACAACAGTTGGCAGGCCAAACTTCTAATCAACAAAGGTCCATTATCATTGCTTGCCTTCTGGCATTCTATCTCGTTCATTTATACTTGACAGTCTGTCGTGCACTTAACATAGCTCAATGGCATCATCATTTAATATTGGGAGAAAATTTGAACAGTTTATTCGCGATTGCTAATGTGTCATTTGACAATGCCGCATATTGACTCATTTCTGCGCTACATCTACATGGAGCACTGCCCCAAGAAAGCAGCATCCTTCATCCCGCAGACAACGCTCTCTTCTCACTGCTACCATTGGGAAGGACGTACCACACAACCAGGTTCAGGAGCAGTCATTACCCTTCCATTGTCAGACTCCTGAACCAGGTTGGATAACTTCACTCACCTCACTACTGAACACAACCTCTCGACTCAATTTCAATGACTCTACAACTCATGTCTCCATATTATATATTGCCTTTTTTTCATTTACACAACTTACCTTGTATTGCACATTCGTTGCTTTCCAGCCTTTGTGTGTAGTTCTTCGTCCTGCTGTGAATCCAAGAAAGTTAACTTCAGGGTAGTAGATGGTGACATATACAGTATGAGCTATGTTAATAAATTTACCTTTAACTTTGAAATTTACCTTCCTTCGGTGACCTCAGATAGCTAAAGCCTAGAGATTGGAGACTGGAGTCCTGTCCTGGAGTTGGAGGGCTCTCTGTGTGGATAGGAGGAAAGGGGCTTGTTTGCTGTTACTGTTTTGTTGCGTGTTGTGTTCTGTGTTGTTCTGCTGACCATCGTGGATACGCTATGTTAGCATTGAAATGTGTGGCAACACTTGTGGGCTGCCGCCAGCACATCCTTGGTTGTTAACAGGATTAGTGCATTTCACCATATGTTTCCATATGGTGGTTGTCCATCATGTCCGATGATGACAGGAAACCTGTGGGGAAAATGTTTTGCACAGGGGCAGTTTCACTCTCTTGACTTCAGAAGTCTTGGTTCAGTGGTACGAACAAGCGCCACAAACTGGGGTCTTCCATGGTTGCAGTGGGTGACCATGACATCATCTGTTCCTTGACATGCTCTTCGCTCTGCATAAAGTGTTGCGGTATTGCCTTCCTTGGCCATTGGATCTCACTGTAAATTCCACTGCAGTCCGCCAGAGTTGACTTTGCATGCTAGGACAGGCATGTCCCTATCTCACTGAGGTATGAGGCCCATCAGCTACCCTCACCTGGTTTAGCCTGCCCGTCAAAGTGGTGTACTGGGGTATGGCCGCCGTCTCATGCACACAACTACTTGGAGTCGCAGGTGACAGCTGAGCATCCGGGGGGGACCAAAGATGAGTGAGCTGCCCCTAAATGGACATGACAAGCCCCTTTAGCAGAGGTGCTAGCTCTTCTTGGCCACATGTTTCCAAGTACATGTGATGAGACATGCTCGCTGCTCCTGACGGAAGTTCCTTGAGCTTGAGTGATCTCTGTCTCTCCCTTGATGCAGTCGGAGCAAGGTTTAATTGCCGAGGTTTATAGATTTGGAGTCTAATTCAGGTTTATGATAGGTTCTAGTTTCTAGTTCTAGTTCTGGTCACTTTTTTTTGTTACTACTTTTGGGTGATTTTTGAATCAGAGTAGCCAGCAGATGATGAACACTGGCCTTTTGATTTTGTGTTTTCCCTCTTTTTTTTTTGTTTCCATTTGTGTGATTTGTATTTTTTAGATTGAGGGTGGGGTGTTTTTAATGTTTTCCTTTGAACAGGTTGGTTCCATGGTTATTTTCTGTTTTGTGACTGTCTGTGTGGAAGACAAATTTCAGGGTTGTACAGTACATATACACTTTAATAATAAAAGTACTTTGAATCTTTGAATCTTCAGATAAATAAATCTGAATCTGGATCTGAATCTCAGATTTCTAGACCCAGGAGCATTTGAAAACAATGGTGACCCAGCATTACACACAAACAGCTTCTTTCCCTCTGTCATCGGATTTTTGAATAATTCATGTACTCATGAACATTGTCTTTTTGTTCCTCCTTTTACAATATTTATTTATTTTTATAATTTATAGTAATTTTATGGGTCTGCACTGTACTACTGCCATGAAAAAAGCTAGATCTCACGTGATTTAAATCAATGATAGTAATTCTGATTCTCATTTCAGTTACAGAAATTCATTCTTACAGATAATATGAATCATTGTCCAAAATTTGAGAAATTGAGCAAAATTTATTCACACAGAATTAAAATCGATTACCTTCAACTCTGGTTTCTTGATTTACACACAGATCATGTGGCTTTGTGATATAGAACATTGCAGAAGGTCCTATTTTCATTGAACACATCCCAGCTGCCTCCATAAGGCAGGAGCCTCCCATAGTGGAAACATTCAGCAACCAATTGATTTAATGCAGTCATACAAAGCATGCTTTCACTCTCTCCTCACTGCTGCTATCAGGAAGAAAGTATAGGAACCTCAGATCTCACACCACCAGGTTCAGGCTCTTGAGTCAAAGGGGATAACTTCATTCAACTTCACTTGCCCCATCATTGAAGTGGACTCACAAAAGGACTCTTCATCTCACGGGATCCCACCACTAAGCATATCTTTCCCTCCCCCCCTCTCTCTGCATTCCGCAGGGATCGCTCCCTACACAACTCCCTTGTCCATTCGTCCCCCCCATCCCTCCCCACTGATCTCCCTCCTGGCACTTATCCGTGTAAGCGGAACAAGTGCTACACATGCCCTTACACTTCCTCCCTTACCACCATTCAGGGCCCCAAACAGTCCTTCCAGGTGAGGCATCACTTCACCTGTGAGTCGACTGGGGTGATATACTGCGTCCGGTGCTCCCGATGTGGCCTGTTATATATTGGTGAGACCCGACGCAGACTGGGAGACCGCTTTGCTGAACATCTACGCTCTGTCCGCCAGAGAAAGCAGGATCTCCCAGTGGCCACACATTTTAATTCCACATCCCATTCCCATTCTGACATGTCTATCCACGGCCTCCTCTACTGTAAAGATGAAGCCACACTCAGGTTGGAGGAACAACACCTTATATTCCGTATGGGTAGACTCCAACCTGATGGCATGAACATTGACTTCTCTAACTTCCGCTAGGCCCCACCTCCCCCTCGTACCCCATCTGTTACTCTTTTTTATGCACACATTCTTTCTCTCACTCTCCTTTTTCTCCCTCTGTCCCTCTGAATATACCTCTTGCCCATCCTCTGGGTCACCCCCCCCGTCTTTCTTCCCGGACCTCCTGTCCCATGATCCTCGCGTATCCCCTTCTGCCTATCACCTGTCCAGCTCTCGGCTCCATCCCTCCCCCTCCTGTCTTCTCCTATCATTTTGTATCTCCCCCTCCCCCTCCAGCTTTCAAATCCCTTACTCACTCTTCCTTCAGTTAGTCCTGACGAAGGGTCTCGGCCTGAAACGTTGACTGCGCCTCTTCCTATAGATGCTGCCTGGCCTGCTGCGTTCACCAGCAACTTTGATGTATGTTTCTCAATATTTATTGTTGCTTTGTTTATTATTATTATTATTTCTTTCTTTTTGTATTTGCAGTTTGTTTTCATTTGCACATTGGTTGAAGACCCAGTTGGTGTGGTTTTTCACTGATTCTGTTGTGGTTATTATTCTATTATGGATTTATTGAATATGCCTACAAGAAAATTAATCAGAGTTATATATGGTGAAACGTATGTAGTCTGATAATAAATTTACTTTGAACTTTGAACTTTCAGAAGCTGGACGTTCAGCCTTTTAATATGCTTGCCATTTCCGACCATACATACACTACATTAGTAGGCGGTCATCGATCACAGGGGATCATGGGTTTGTGCCTCCAGTGGACTGTGTCCTCTCCAGGGCACAAGCTTGGGCGGGAAGGTTTGAAGAACTGGCTGTTGCCCATGCAGTGGGTTCCCCCCTCCACGTCACTGATGTAGTCCAAGAGAAGGGCAAGCGCTGGTACAGTTTGGCACCAGTGTCATTGCAGAGGTTGCCAGAGTGAAGTTGTAAACAACATCAAACTGTCTTAGGGACCCTGGCTCCGGATTTCTTCCTTGGGGTTTACTCCCGAAGCCTTTCTCATGGGTGGGTATGGCCGCAAGGCAGTGGAGGTTTAAAATCAGAGTCTTCCTTCTCCTAGGCGGGCTGCTGTCCAAAGCTGATGAGCCCCACCTGCCCGAAGCAACTGGTTTTGAGGGCCCAACTTTGCCCCTTCTCTTGTCAGCAGAAATAGTTCTGTTGGGCCACACGTGAAGGTCAAGGGTTGGACTTGGTTGTCAGAGGCTGTTAGAGTCGCACACCATTTGGAGCACTTTATAGGTAGTGGGAGTTTATCCCCACGACTATCCTCAACTACGACAACCTCAGGAACCTGCAGTACATTATCAACTATATTAACGTACAATTTAAAGCCAATATTACTTCCACTTTCAGCTTTTAGGGCATAATATGCACCAGAAAAGAGAACCAGCTGGATGTTGAAAAGCAGTGACAATCCTGTTCTTCTCCTATCATCTTGGAACTTTGTTCATTGTATAACACACACAAAGTTCTGGAGGAACTCAGCAGATCAGACAGCATCAATGGAATGGAAGATACAGCTGACGTTCTGGGCTGAGTGTGGACTAGTTGTATTTGACCACATTTGGCCCATTTCCATCTAAATGCATTCATATGAAGGGAACTAGAGTATAAAAGCAAGAATGTCATTCTGAGACTTAATAAGGCATTGGCTAGACTGCACGAGGCATATAGTAAGCAGTTCTGAGCCTCTTATCTAAGAAGAGATGTGCTGGCCTTGGAGAAGGTCCAGAGGAGGTATATAAGAATGATCCCAGGAGTGAAATGGTTAATGTACAGCATGAGAAGCATTTGAGGGCTCTGGGCCGCTACTTGCTGGAGTTCAGGAAAATGAGGAGGGATCTCATTGAAACCTGTTGAAAATTGAAAGGCGAAAGTAGATAGGGTGGACATGGTGAGAATGTTTCCTATCATGGAAGAGTCAATGACAAGTGGGCACAGCCTCAGATTAGAAGGACAGAAATGAGGAGACTTTTCTTTAGCCAGAGGATGGTGAATTTGTAGAATTCATTGCAACAGACAGCTGTGGAGGCCAATTCATTGGGTGTGCTTAAAGCGGAGGTTGATAGGCTTTTGATTAGTACGGACATCAAAGATAATGGGGAGAAGGCAGGACAATGGATTTGAGAGGGATAAAAAATCAGCCATGATGAATGGTAGAGCGGACTCGATGGGCCAGATAGCCTGATTCTGCTCCTATGTACAGTATTACGATCTTGTGATCTATACCTATCCTATCCCTGTTCCTGCCCCAGTACCTTTTAAATCTTGTTACTGCTTCTGTCTCAACATTTCCGCTAACAGCTCATTCTAGATATGTATCACCATTTACATGAAAAAGTTATCCGTCGGGTTCCTTTTAAAGCTCTTCCTTCTCATCTTAAACCTATGCTCTCCACATAGAACATAGAATAGTACAGCGCAGTACAGGCTCTTCAGCCCACAATGTTGTGCCGACCCTCAAACCCTGCCTCCCATATAAGCCCCCACCTTAAATTCCTTCATGTACCTGTCTAGTAGTCTCTTAAACTTCACTAGTGTATCTGCCTCCACCACTGACTCAGGCAGTGCATTCCACGCACCAACCACTCTCTGAGTAAAAAACCCTCCTCTAATATCCCCCTTGAACTTCCCACCCCTTACCTTAAAGCCATGTCCTCTTGTATTGAGCAGTGGTGCCCTGGGGAAGAGGTGCTGGCTATCCACTCGATCTATTCCTCTTATTATCTTGTACACCAGACTTGTTAGACACGATCTGCCCTTCACAAAGCCATGCTGACTGTCCGTGATCAGACCATGATCCTCTAAATGCCCATAGATCCTATCTCTAAGAATCTTTTCCAACAGCTTTCCCATCACAGACGTAGGCTCACTGGTCTATAATTACCCGGACTATCCCTACTACCTTTTTTGAACAAAGGGACAACATTCGCCTCCCTCCAATCCTCCGGGACCATTCCCGTGGACAACGAGGACATAAAGATCCTAGTCAGAGGCTGAGCAATTTCTTCTCTCGCCTCGTAGAGCAGCCTGGGGAATATTCCGTCAGGCCCCGGGGACTTATCTATCATAATGTATTTTAACAACTCCAACACCTCCTCTCCCTTAATATCAACAAGCTCCAGAACATCAACCTCACTCGTATTGTCCTCACCATCATCAAGTTCCCTCTCATTGGTGAATACCGAAAAGAAGTATTCATTGAGGACCTTGCTCACTTCCACAGCCTCCAGGCACATCCTCCCACTTTTATCTCTAATCAGTCCTACCTTCACTTCCGTCATCCTTCTTTTCTTCACATAATTGAAGAATGCCTTGGGGTTTTCCTTTACCCTACTCGCCAAGGCCTTCTCATGCCCCCTTCTTGCTCCCCTCAGCCCCTTCTTAAGCTCCTTTCTTGCTTCCCTATATTCCTCAATAGAACCATCTGATCCTTGCTTCCTAAACCTCATGTACGTTGCCTTCTTCCACCTGACTAGATTTTCCACCTCACTTGTCACCCATGGTTCCTTCACCCTACCATTCTTTACCTTCCTCACCGTGACAAATTTATCCCTAACATCCCGCAAGAGATCTCTAAACATCGACCACATGTCCATAGTACATTTCCCTGCAAAAACATCATCCCAATTCACACCCGCAAGTTCTAGCCTTATAGCCTCATAATTTGCCCTTTCCCAATTAAAAATTTTCCTGTCCTCTCTGATTCCATTCTTTTTCCATGATAATGTTAAAGGCCAGGGAGCGGTGCTCACTGTCCCCCAGATGCTCACCCACTGAGAGATCTGTGACCTGATCCGGTTGATTACCTAGTACTAGATCTAGTATGGCATTCCCCCTAGTCGGCCTGTCCACATACTGTGACAGGAATCCGTCCTGGACACACTTAACAAACTCTGCCCCATCTAAACACTTGGAACTAATCAGGTGCCAATCAATATTAGGGAAGTTAAAGTCACCCATGATAACAACCCTGCTATTTTTACACCTTTCCAAAATCTGCCTCCCAATCTGCTCCTCTGTATTTCTGCTGCTACCAGGGGCCTATAGAATACCCCCAACAGAGTAACTGCTCCCTTCCTGTTCCTGACTTCCACCCATACTGACTCAAAAGAGGATCCCGCTACATTACCCACCCTTTCTGTAGCTGTAATAGTATCCCTGACCAGTAATGCCACCCCTCCTCCCCTTCTTCCACCCTCTCTATCCCTTTTAAAGCACTGAAATTGAGGAATATTGAGAATCCATTCCTGCCCTGGTGCCAGCCAAGTCTCTGTAATGGCCACTACATCATAATTCCATGTATGTATCCAAGCTCTCAAGTCATCACCTTTGTTCCTGATGCTTCTTGCATTGAGGTACACACATTTCAGCCCTTCTACCTTACTATATTTACACAGTTTATTCTGCTTCTCTTTCCTCAAACCCTCTCTATATGTTAGATCTGGCTTTACTCCATGCACTTCTTTCAAACTGCTCTATCGCTCTGGGTCCCATCCCCCTTGCAAATTAGTTTAAATCCTCCCGAACCATTCTAGCAAACCTACCTGCAAGAATATTGCTCCCCCTCGAGTTCAGGTGCAACCCATCCAATCTGTACAGGTCCCACCTTCCCCAGAAGAGATCCCAATGATCCAAAAATCTAAAACCCTGCTCCCTGCACCAACTTCTCAGCCATGCATTCAATTGCCATCTCCTCCCATTCTTACCACCACTGTAACATAGCACTGGCAGCAATCCTGAGAACGCCACCCTTGAGGTCCTGTTCTTCAGCCTTCTGCCTAGTTCCCAAAACTCACACTTCAGGACCTCATCCCTCTTCCTGCCTATGTCGTTGGTCCCAACATGTATCACGACTTTTGGTTGCTTTCCCTCTCGTACCAGGATGTCGTGCACCCGGTCAGAGACATCCCGGACCCTCGCACCCGGGAGGCAACAAACCATGTGGGTGTCCTTCTCACGTCCACAAAATCTCCTGTCTGCTCCCCTGACTATAGAGTCTCCAATGGGGACAGCTCTCCTCTTCTCCGTCCCACCCTTCTGCACCACCGGGTCAGACTCAGTGCCGGAGGCCCTGCCACCGTGGCTCACACCTGGTTGGTCGTCCCCGCCAACAGTATGCAGGACAGTAAACTTATTATTCAGTGGAATGTCTACAGGGGTGCTGTGCACTATCTGTCTGCTCACCTTCGCTTTCCCCCCTCTGACTGTCACCCAACGACCTGCTTCCGACAGCCTAGGTGTGACTACCTCCCTGTAGATCTCATCTATGACTGCCTCATTCTCCCTTATGAGTCGAAGGTCATCCAGCTGCTGCTCCAGATTCCTTACACGGTCTTCCAGATCACCCAGCCGTATGCACTTCTAGTCCTTGTTTTACCTGCCAAGAAGAAAAGTGGGAAATTACCTCTGCTGGGATAGTTTTCTTTAAAACTGAGTGGGGATTTAAATGAAGTGCATAAGATTATGACCACCTTGGAAAGAGTGAAGAAGAATTATTGATCGATAAGGCAGAAGGTTTGATAATTTGGGAGCACAGATCTAAATTAATTGGCAGAAGTGTTCAGAAAGAATCAATGAAAACAAGTTTTCATCCAAGAGTAGCGATGTGCCTAGCCAAAGCCATAACCAAATTTAAAATGTATTTGGATATGCATTCGAAATTAGATTGAATAGCTTTTCACGCAGCATAAATTTATTTAGAGATACAGCATGTTAACAGGCCTTTATCACCAATGAACCCATACCACCCAGTTACACACATGTGACCAATTAAACAGCTAACCTGTACATCTCTGGCATGTGGGAGGAAACCAGAACACCCATAGGAAATTCACAATGTTCATGGAGAGAACGTACAAGTTTGTAGCAACATGTAGCAAAAAAACACAGCAACACATACAGAACGCTGGAGGTACTCAGTAGGCCAGGCGGCATCCATGGAAAAGAGTAAACAGCTGATGTTTTGGGCCAAGACAGTTCCAACAGATGTTGGCAAAAGTGAACTTTGGTTAGCATTATGCTCAGCGCTGTGCTATTATGCTATGTTGACTGCTAAAATTCTTATTAGTTGGCAGCAAGTATGTGCAATGAATTATAGCCTTGGCAACATTGGTCAAATCTTTCAACTAAATCTGCTTGAGCAAAGTAGACTGCAGTGGAGTGAGTTATACCTTATTTTTCTATCTTTTGTAGATAGACACCCTAAAGAATCTCACAGCTTCTATACTCACTTTATTGCTTTCTCTTTTCACTACTATGATGCACTGATATATGGAAAGATCTGTCTGGATAGCACGCTGTTGGCCAGAAAGAACTACATAGAAACTTAGAAAACCTACAGCATAGTACAGGCCCTTCAGCCCACAAAACTGTGCCGAACATTTTCCTAGCCTAGAACTACCAAGGCTTTACCCATAGCCCTCTATTTTTCTAAAGCCATGTAGCTATCCCGGAGTCTCTTAAAAGATTTTATCGATTCCGCCTCCACCACTGCCGCCGGCAGCCCATTCCACGCACTCATCACTCTCTGCATGAAAATCTTACCCCTGACATCTCCTCTGTAGCTACTTCCAAGCACCTTAAAACTATGCCCTTTCATGCTAGCCATTTCAGCCCTGTGAAAAAGCCTCTGATGATCCACACGATCAATGCCTGTCATTATCTTGTACACCTCTATCAGGTCACCTCTCATCCTACATCGCTCCAAGGAGAAAAGGCCGAGTTCACTCAACCTATTCTCATAAGCCATCCTCCCCAATCCAAGGCAGCATCCTTATAAGTCTCCTCTGCTCCGTTTCTATGGTTTCCACGTCCTTCCCATAGTCTACAGACTACAAATCAGTGGATTGAATTGAATCAAGGAAGCAGACGGACTAACTGCCTTTGTTCTTTCTATGAGGGAGGAGGTGGAAGCTGCCACTTTATGAAGAGACGCAGTGTTCTCCATTTTGTGAGATGAAGTTGCTTGGCTTGATCAGTGTTTTAAAGTCAACACAAGGAGGCCTCAGGTAATCTGCTGAAATAGGGAACTTTTCCAAAATAAGAAGTTATTCGTGAGGTGTTCTTTAGTTAGATATAATGTGCAGGTTTGCCACTGTTGGAATCTGTATCTTCCCTGTGTTGCTGGTTGCTGATTGAACAAAAAGCCATAAATTATCGATTGTCAACACGAGGAATTCTGCAGATGCTCGAAATTCAAGCAACACACATCAAACTTGCTGGTGAACACAGCAGGCCAGGCAGCATCTCTAGGAAGAGGTACAGTCGACATTTCAGGCCGAGACCCTTCATCAGGGCTAGCTGAAAGAAGAGCTAGTAAGAGATTCGAAAGTGGGAGGGGGAAAGGGAGATCCAAAATGATAGGAGAAGACAGGAGGGGGAGGGATGGAGCCAAGAGCTGGACAGGTGATTGGCAAAAGGGATATGAGAGGATTCTGGGACAGGAGGCCCAGGGAGAAGGAAAAGGGGGAGGGGGGAAAACCCAGAGGATGGGCAAGGGGTATAGTGAGAGGGGCAGAGGGAGAAAATGGAGAGAGAGAGAAACAATGTGTGTATATAAATAAATAACGGATGGGGTACAAGGGGGAGGAGGGGCATTATCGGAAGTTAGAGAAGTCAATGTTCATGCCATCAGGTTGGAGTCTACCCAGACGGAATATAAGGTGTTGTTCCTCCAATCTGAGTGTGGCTTCATCTTTACAGAAGAGGAGGCCGTGGATAGACATATCCAAATGGGAATGGGACGTAGAATTAAAATGTGTGGCCACTGGGAGATCCTGCTTTCTCTGGCGGACAGAGCGTAGGTGCTCAACGAAACGATCTCCCAGTCTGCGACGGGTCTCGCCAATATACTATTTCTCTTCTCACCCTGTCTCTTGCAACTATTCCTCTTCTCACCCTGTCTCTTGCAAAAATGCCATCCCCTTCTCGCAATTCCTCCGTCTCCACTGCATCTGCTCTCAGGATGAGGTTTTTCATTCCAGGACGAGGGAGATGTCCTCTTTTTTTAAAGAAAGGGGCTTCCCTTCCTCCACCATCAACTCTGCTCTCAAACGCATCTCCCCCATTTCATGCTCATCTGCTCTCACTCCATCCTCCCACCACCCCACTAGGAATAGGGTTCCCCTGGTCCTCACCTACCACCCCACCAGCCTCCGGGTCCAACATATTATTCTCCGTAACTTCCGCCACCTCCGACGGGATCCCACCACTAAGCACATCTTTCCTTCCCCCCCCCATCCCTGCTTTCCACAGGGATCACTCCCTACGCAACTACCTCGTCCATTCATCCCCCCCATCCCTCCCCACTGATCTCCCTCCTGGCACTTATCCTTGTAAGCGGAACAAGTGCTACACATGCCCTTACATTTCCTCCCTTACCACCATTCAGGGCCCCAGACAGTCCTTCCAGGTGACGCAACACTTCACCGGTGAGTCAGCTGGGGTGATATACGGCGTCCGGTGCTCCTGATGTGGGCTTCTATATATTGGCAAGACCCGACGCAGACTAGGAGATCATTTGGCTGAACACCTGCGCTCTGTCCACCAGAGAAAGCAGGATCTCCCAGTGACCACACATTTTAATTCCATGTCCCATTCCCATTCTGACATGTCTATCCACGGCCTCCTCTACTGTAAAGACGAAGCCACACTCAGGTTGGAGGAACAACACCTTATATTCCGTCTGGGTAGACTCCAACCTGATGGCATGAACATTGACTTTTCAAACTTCCGTTAATACCCCACCTCCCCCTCGTACCCCATCTGTTATTTATTTATATACACACATTGTTTCTCTCTCTCTCCATTTTCTCCCTCTGCCCCTCTCACTATACCCCTTGCCCATCCTCTGGGTTTTCCCCCCCTCCCCTTTTTCTTTCTCCCTGGGCCTCCTGTCCCATGACCCTCTCATATCCCTTTTGCCAATCACCTGTCCAGCTCTTGGCTCCATCCCTCCCCCTCCTGTCTTCTCCTATCATTTTGGATCTCCCCCTCCCTCTCCCACTTTCAAATCTCTTACTAGCTCTTCTTTCAGTTAGTCCTGACAAAGGGTCTCGGCTTGAAACGTCGACTGTACCTCTTCCTAGAGATGCTGCCTGGCCTGCTGTGTTCACCAGCAACTTTGATGTGAATTATCGATTGTCACTTGCTGGGAATAGGGCAATAAATGGATTCTGGCCTGAAGCAGAGTTGACAAAAAGGTGTTAAAGGTCAAGAACATGACCTACAGCCAATGACTTTGGAATGTAACATTTGAATTGGTAAAGAATGAATATAAAAGCAGACACTTCAGGTGTGCTGCAGCAATAACTCAGTAGGAGATTCACCATTGTGGATGGAGGTGCCCCACGAACGTGAAGATTAGAAACAGGTCTATGAGAAATATGTGGCCAATAGCGGAAACTCCTTTTTAATTGGTATTATTCTTTGACTGTTCATGGAAGGTCAGGAAAACTCAGAAAGTGTACACACAGGTGCTCGGTTGTGTAAGTTCATGCGTTCTTCTGTTGAGACTTGTCGATAATTACAGATGCTCTCTTGCCTCCCTGATCATTATTACAAGGGGTGATTCTTGTAACAATGCAAACAAAAGATCTTTTCTGTACAGAGTACAGGTGACAGCAATAAACCAATAACTAATTCAACTTGCTTTGTCTTCACCGTTCTTCCCTTCTTTCAAGCATGTATCAACAAGCTAAACCATATATGGATGATGACAATGTATTCGACTCATGGATGATGTTGACAAGGTCAACAGTCCTGTTCATAGTATTTGTTTGTTTATTTATTTAGAGATACAGTGTTGAATAGGCCCTTTGAGCCTTGCCATCCAGCAAGATTTAATGCAAGCCTAATCATGGAACAATTTACAATGATCAATTAATCTAATAACCGGTACATCTTTGGACAGTGGGAGGAAACTAGAGTACCTGGAGAAAACTTACGCCTTCCACAGGGTGGATGCACAAACACCTTGCAGAGGACGCCAGTATTGAACTCTGAATTCCTATGTCCCGAGCTGTAGCAGTCACATGCTAAATGGTGTGTTACCGTGGTGTCCTGTTGTTCTCACCTTTTTTCCCTCCTGCTTCCAGCATTTGTCAATAAACTAAAACATAATTGGATGGTGACAAACACCTACTAGCCTCAGGGCTGATGTTGATGAAGTCAATAGAGTTAATGTGACTCATATTATAGCTCCTTATTGAACAACCCTGTTACTCTCATCTGCCATTGACAAGAAATAGACAACATCTCCTCCAAGAGGACCACAACCTTGTGGTAGGGTTTGGAGGCTTGCGTGTCTCAATG
Source organism: Mobula hypostoma (assembly GCF_963921235.1). Lineage (NCBI taxonomy): Eukaryota > Metazoa > Chordata > Chondrichthyes > Myliobatiformes > Myliobatidae > Mobula > Mobula hypostoma. The sequence continues at coordinate 4,796,736 of NC_086103.1, forward strand.
ATCTGGACAGCTACGTTGGCTGGAGTCCGTGCTTTATGTTTTGGCTCTTGGTAAGGTCCATGCCAAACAGGCCAAAGAGTAGAGGCCAGACAAAGAGTGGTCCACCAGTCTTCCAGCATTGGGGGTTCAGCTCAGGGCTAACAACCCTAACTGGTCAAAAACAATTCTTACAGAAACAGCAATGAAGAACCCTTCTACATCTAAATATGATCATGTTCGTGAGTTTAACAGTAGTGAAAACTGAGAGGAAGTTACTGGCATGATGAACGAAGCCTTGAACAACATCAGAGATGGAGGACCTTCATTACTGCCCTAAACACCAGTGGCGTAACAGGCAGTAAGTAAATAGGGGAAAATATTCTGCATAACTTAAATATTCATACAATTTCCTCATTAAATTTGTTTCATATTTATTCAACATATAAACCAAGCCCAAGTTTTTCTTATACGGCCTTATGGTGGCATAGCACTTAGCATGACACTATCTCAGGTCAGGACGGTCAGAGTTCATTTCCAGCACGGTCTGGACGAAGTTTGTACATTCTCCCCGTGAGCACGTCGATTTCCTCCATAGTCTCTGGTTTCCTCTCATAGTCCAAATACATACTGGTTATGGAAGAGGACTGGCGAGGGAAGAGGACCGGGTCGAGACAACAGAGGCTTATGGAGAAGAGAAGTTATAAGCCGTGTCTCCCCTCTCTCATTATGGGCAATGTGAGATCGCTGGGTAATAAAATGGACGAGTTGACGGCTCTAGTCAGGAGTCAGAGAACATTTCAGGACAGCAGTGTTATGTGTTTTACTGAAACGTGGCTGCACGACGACATACCCGATCAAAACCATTCCATAGAGGGCTTCCAGACCGTCCGGGATGACCAGAATTGCACTGAGAGCAGTAAGTGTAAAGGAGGGGGGCTTGCTGTTGTGGTAAACAACAGATGGTGCAATTCTGGTCATGTTACGATCAAGGAACGTGTTTGTAGCCCGGACATGCAATTGTGGTTGTTGTGTACATTCCTCCCTCTGCCAACCCGACGTCAGCGTGTAACATCATTTACACCGTCATAGCCAGATTACAAACCCAGCACCCGAGTGCCCTCATTACCATCTCGGGCGACTTCAACCAGGTTACCATGGCTTTACTTTTTTCTTAACCAAGTTCCCTCGGGATCAATAAACTATGACTATGACTATGACTATGACTAGTAGATTAATTGATCACTGTAAATTGTCCTGTGATTAGGCTAGGGTTAAATAAGTGGGTTACTGGACGTTGCGGTGTGTTCAGCCTGAAGAGACTGCTCTGTGCTGGTTCTCCAAATAAATAAATAACTCAACAGGAATGTTCAGGTTCTGTCAGCAAATCACCTCATTACTTATCACAATAAATTTACAGCAATCCAATTTTGAATGGCTGACCCCCAAGGTTTGTTACTGAAATGAATGCATCAAGAATGCTGAGATAAAGTAATCCTTTCCATTATTTCACTGTTTTAATGATTTCCTTTAGTCTGTTCAGTAAATCAATGACTTGGTATTAAACAGTTGGCACATTATAAATATCAGTTGTTGTCAGCCCATGCAGTCCATGCAGCATCTCAGCGGATGTACACTACTGTGCAAAAAGACATACATAGTGAGTGAGGGTGCTTAAGCCTTTTGTACTCTTTTTGTTAGTGTGGACCATAGAGCGAGTTTGTAAACGTGCTGGGAGCAAAGATGTTGAGAATGGTGAGGGTGGAGTGCCACGGGAGGGGTAGGGGACAGGTTGGCAGAGGAGCAGACACACCCAGCCCTGAGTCGCCCGACAAGGTCAGTTGATTCGAAACATTTGATTTATTACCATTACAGGGTGCCTCTCTGATGCTTCCTTCCTCCTTCCCCTTTTCCCAATGATGGTTCTCCTCTCCCTGCCCCCTTCTCACTCTCAGTCCATATCAGAATCAGGTTTATCATCACTCACATACGTCATGAAATTTGTTTATTTTTGTGGCAGCAGAACAGTGCAATACATAAAATTACCACAGTACTGTGCAAAAGTCTTAGGCACCCTAGCTACATATATATATGCCTAAGACTTTTTCACAGTACTGTATATGCTGGGCCCACCATATTTATGCAATCATGACAAAAGCATGCCAGTGGCTGTACTTCAATAGTATTTTGAGGACATTGGTATGCCACAGAAGACTCTGGCAAATATCGTCAGATTTAATATGGGCAGAAGAAGGATCTAGTGCTTTCCCAGCGTATATGATGAATAAACTCTTCCTGGGCTTCTTCAAGATTAAAATTGATACCTGTACCTGGCTGGAAGCTCGAGAAGAGTTTATTCGTTAATGAGGAGAGTATTTGCACTGGTTGCATTATTGTCTGAATGATTGACTGTGTGCCTTTAGGCTCCTGTACCTCCTTCTTAATGGTAGCAATGAGAAGAGGACATGTCCCGGATGATGGGGTTTCTTAATGTTGAATGCCCCTTTTTGAGGCATCACTCCTTGAAAATGTCCAGGGTGCTGGGGAGACTAGTGCCCATCATGAAGCTGACTGAGCTTACAACTTATGCAGCTTGTTTCAATCCTGTGTAGTGCCCCAACACTAAATGGGCACTGAACCAATGAATACTACCTCACTATGTTCTTGCACTACCTTTTTAATGTAACTATTTTATATATACTGTAAATTATATCTTACTGTAAGTCACAGCTTTTTTATTACTATGTATTGCATTGTACTACTACGGCATAACAACAAATTTCACAACACATTTTTGTCTTCAATTCCTCACTGACAGCACCAGATGTCAGGACTAAACACAGACAGCACCGGAGGTCAAGACTGTAAACAGACGACACCGGAGATCAGGACTATGGACAGACAGTACCGGAGGTCAAGATTATACACAGACAGCACTGGAGGTCAGGACTAAAGACAGACAGCACTGGAGGTTAGGATTATACACAGACAGCACCGGAGGTCAGCGCTAAACGTAGACAGAACTGGAGCTCACGACTATACACAGACAGCACCAGAGGACAAGATGAAACACAGGCAGCACCAGAGGTCTAGACTAAACACAGACAGCAGTGGAGGACAGGACTAAACACAGACAGCGCTGGAGGTCAGGACTGTAAACAGACAGCACTGGAGGACAGCACTATACATAGACAGCAGCACTAAATGCTACACCACATATTTTCTGTTGCCTTTGCTCTGTATAATTGCTTACTAATATTCTATTAAAGTAATTATTATGGTTTGGTTAATATTGTTGACTCAAAAGAGGCTTAGAGTTGATCTCCGTCACCAGATTAAGTCAAGTGACTGTATAAGCATGGTGGGTGAATGCTGTGCTTATCCTACTTTCTCATAGAACAGGGGTCCACAGACCCCTTGGTTAATGATAAGCGTCCGGAGCAAAACACCTGTCCTAGAGGGTGCTGAATCTCTGCAACCCTCTGCTCTAAATGAGTGTGGAGCCTAAAGCATTGGGATATTTAAAACAGAATGAGATTGTGTTTGAAAGATGAGGGAATTCAAGCTCAATTTTATTGTCATCTGACTTTACATGTATATTCTTCGGTTGTCCATCAAAATCCGATGACGACGTCCACTCCTTTAACGGTGAGATCTTTGATGACTGTACAGTCCCATCCTGGACCCACAAGCTCTATTGCAGGTGGGACATGTATATGTGGTACTGGTGGCAACCATGGTTGCATTTCTCCTGGCTCTCTTTTGCTGTCTTCTGGTTGTTCTTTCCATCTCCAGAATACGAACCCCATCCCTACACAGCTGTCGCCAAGTGGTACGGTCAGCAGCAACCTCCTCCAGGTCCTCGGGTCTGATCTTGCACTTCCTGAAAGCATTCTTCGTCTGATCCTTGTAGTGCTTCTTCAGCCCTCCAGCTGAGCGTCGACCACGATGTAGCTGGCTGTATAACACTCTGCGGGGTAGCTGACATGGGGGCATCCTTATCATGTGCCCCAGCCACTGCAGTTGGCGCTGGATGATCATGGCCTCAATACTTCGGCAGTTGGTCTTTACAAGTATTTCAGTGTGAGGCACCCGATCACACCAGATAATTCCCAGGATGCACTGGAGGCGGCTTGTACATGTATAGAACCAAATGAAACAAGGTTGCTCCAGGTCATGGCTTACCCACAAAACATAAATCACGTAACAGCACATAAAGCAGAATATTAACACAACACAAATAAGTTAATAAAATATAACCTGAAGTGCATTTAGTGGGCAGCACAAGTAAACATGAAACAGTGGACAGCTGGTTGTCCTAGTGATGAGAGCTCGGTGGTGGCAGGAGTATTCATTAGTCTCTCAACCTGGAGAAAGAAGCCATTACCCAGACTGTCAGTCCTGTAACCCCTTCCTGAGGGTAGTGGGTCAAAGAGATTGTGGGATGGGTAGTAGGGAGCTTCAACAATGGCCCTTTATATACAATGGTCCCAGTAAATGACACAAATAGGGAGGAGGGATCCCCTATCCTCTGTAGGGTCCTGCAGTCTGATGCAACTGAGATTAAGAAGAGGAGATGAGGCCTGGAACAGTTCCACCATGACTGTTATGCTTTGTAATTCCAGAACATAAAATTATTGTAAAAGAAAAACACAGAGAATCAAGAATGTGACAATAACTTTGTTTCTATGAACATGTATGACGTGGTGTTGTAATGACGTATGCTATTTATGCACTTTTACATATCACTCCCAAGGCATTATATAAACAACGAAGAATGGTTAATCAAACAATATATTTTAAATTTTACTCAATTACTGAAATATTAAATGTACAACAATGACCATATTGAGTAACAGTGCAGTCACAAGGACCCTGCTGCCATACACCTGATCCTGCTTTCCACCATAATAAAAATGGAAATGCTTGGAATACTCAGATCATACCACAACTGTGGGAAAAGATTCAGAGTAAATGTTTCATGTCTTAGGCAGGCTGTTAATGGGAGACAAAATAAATTTGTTAATCTGCAGGGAATGTAAGGGAGGGGAGGAATGTCTCTGGTGGGGTAAAACCAGGGTGGCGATGGGTATAAGCTATAAATGAAATTATAGATTGTAAAATGTAGCACATAGAACAGTACAGCACAGTACATTTCCTTCAGCCCTCAATGTATGCCAACTTTTTAACCTACTCCAAGATCAATCTAACCCTTCCCTCCCACATAGCCCTCCATTTTGTTTTCATCCAAATGCCTTTCGAAGAGTCTGTTAAATGTCCGTAATACATTTATATATACCACCACCCCCTAGCAGCGTATTCCATCCACCCATCACCCTCTTATGTAAAAAGCCTACCTCCGATATCAACCCCACCCCCCCCATACATTCTTCCAATCACCTTAAAATTACACTCCTTGATTTGCCATTGCTGCCCTCCAGCTATTAACTCATTCTATGACTCATAATCCTTTACACCTCTATCAAGTTTAGGGTTGCCAACTTTCTCACTCCCAAATAAGGGACAAAAGTAGCAGTCAAATACGGGACACTTGTGTTTACCCTGAGAAAGACTACCATGGCGATGAAGCCTTGCGCGGGTACCTGTGAGCGCATGCGTGTCCACGCCGATGTTTTTCTACAAATCGGTTTTGGCTTTATCTTCCCGATTCTGCTTTTACTATATGTTCGTGTTATTTTAGGTTTTATGTGTTATTTGATATGATTTGGTAAGTTATTTTTTGGGTCTGGGAACGCTCAAAAATTTTTCCCATATAAATTAATGGTAATTGCTTCTTCACTTTATGCCATTTCGGCTTACGAACTGTTTCACAGGAACGCTTTACATTAACGGGGGAAATATGGGACAAGGGCAGTCCTGTATGGGACAAAACAATTTAGCCCAATATACGGAATGTCCCAGCTAATACGGGACAGTTGGCAACCCTAATCAAGATACCTCTCCTCCTCCTTTGATCCAAAGAGAAAAGCTCTGACCTGATTATCCTATTCTCAGTAGACATGCTGTCTAAACCAGACAGCTTCCCAGTGAATCTCTGCAATCTCCCTGAAGCTTCCACATCCTTCCTCGAATGAGGGCTCCAGACCTGAACAAAATTATCCGATCAACTGGTGAATGGGATTGTTGACAGATGAGAAGGGGACAGAATAATGTAGGAGTTATGAAATGAAGAGGAGGAGAACAAACAGGTTGTACTGGGAACATTTTCCACCGCGAGAGGAATACAGAGAAAAAGACGGGAAAGAATAAACTAATGTTACAAATGGTTGATTGATATTGACTGAGAAATCAAGTTACCTGAAGTTGTAGAAACCAATATTGAGTCCAAAAGGTTATAACAGCCCAGAGGCAAGATGAGGCATTTCAAAGTTCAAAGTTCAAAATAAACTTATTACCAAACTACATATATGTTACCTTGTACTACGTTGTGATTTGTTTTCTTGCAGGCACTTAAAGGAAAAATAAATGAAATAATTAGAATTTATGAAAGACTATACATATCCAGACAATGACAATACAAAGGAAGACAAAACTGCAAATAAAACATGATTCTGAAAGCATGAGTTGTAAAGTGTCCATGAAAGTGAACTTGTAGGTCGTGTAATCAGTGCAGAGTGGTGGTAACTGAAGTGTACTAAGGCAGTTCAAGGGCCTGATGATTTGGGGGCAATAATCCTTTCTGAACCCGGTGGTGTGGGACCTAACACAAGAGATTCTTCAGATGCTCGGACTCCAGAGCAACACTCACAAAATACTGGAGGAACTCAGCAGGTCTGGCAGCATCTATGGAGGGGACAAACAGTCATCAGGATGGGAAAGAAAGAGAGAAGAAGCTAGATTAATTTAGGAGACGTGAAGGAGTGCAAGCTGGCAAGTGATAGGTGAGACCAGGTGAGCACCAGGTGAGTGGGGGTAGGGGTGAAATGAGGTAAGAAACTGTGAATAAATAGAAAAAGTAAAGGCCTAAAGAAGGGAGAAAGAGAAGGAGGAAGGACACCAGAAGGAGGAGATGGGCAAGTGAGGAGAAGGGAAAGGGTATGGGGAATGGAAAAAAGAGAAAGAGGAGTGGAGAGAAATTACTGAATGTTAGAGAAATTGACATTCACGCTGTCAGGTTAGAAGCTGCCCAGGCAGAATATGTTGCTCCTTCAACTTGGGCAATGTCTCATCATGGCAGTTGAGGAGACCATGGACTGACATGTTGGAATAGGAATGGGAAATAGAATTAAAATGAGTGGCTACAGGCAAACCCCACCTGTTCTGGTGGATGAAGCGAAAGTGCTTGACGAAGTAATCTCCCAATCTACGTTGGGTCTCGGCAATGTAGAGGAGGCCTCACAGGGTGCACTGGATACAGTGGATGACCCTGAGAGATTGGCAGGTGAAGTGTTGACTTACCTGGAAGGCCTGTCTGGGGCCCTGAATGATAGTGAGGGAGAAGGTGAAGGGGAAGGCGCAGCTACTGACCTTCTCCATCTCCAGTTGCATGATGAGGAACGGTTTTCTCCTTCTGTAGTTGGCCTCATGCTTGTATTGAGCCTCATTGTATCAGTGCTGGAAGCCACAGGATTATAGGGTGGTAATGGGAGCAGAAAAGGAAAATTATAGTATTGGGCACAGTAAGCAGTACCTCACTATGGACAGAACTCAGTCTTCTGTTCATCCAGAGACAAAGATTATAAGATGATGGGAAGGGAAAAGGTTTTCACCAAATCTGCTCTTGGTTTCTCCATTGTTGAGAAGACCACATGGTAAACACTGAATGGAGTGTGTGGGACTGATAGAAGAGAATCGCTGCTCCATCTGGAAAGACTCTTTGGGTCTGAATGGTGGAATAGGAAGAGGAGAAAGGACTGAAAGGGAAAGTGCAGTCTTGATAAATGGTCTTGACCTGAAACGTCCTCTCCATTGATGCCACCTGACCTGCTGAATTCCTCTTTTACACCTTATCATTTTATCTTTATTTATTTATTTGTTTGCTTGCTTGCTTGTTTATTTATGTACTATGTATATATTCTTCTTACTGTAATTCATAGTTTTTATGATTATATATTGCAATGTACTGCTGCCATATAACAACAAATTTCATGACATGTGGCAATGATGAATAAACTCTTCTAGAGATTCCAGCCGGGTAAGGCATTGATTTCAACTGACATTTTGATGACAAACTCTACCATCTTCATCAGGGATGATGGCTGGGCATGCCTATTCCACTGGTGTATAAGTCATTGCAAATGCAGTGTTCTGCTACTGCCAATTTCTCTGGGTAACCCAAATGGATACACCTCTCGCGTTCCTTAAGGCAGGTTTACACCGTGCATCCCATCTGGCCGATATGCGCTGCTCCACATTCATAGGGAATACGTAAACGCCAACCGTCCTGATTCCCAGGTCATCTTTGACCCACATAAACTGTGATTGGAACTTCCTTACGGGCTTGTGGATGGTATTAATCTGCTATTCCTCAGGATTCTGGTGATCCTTCTAGAAACCTGATTCTGATTCTGTAACTTATGGTAATTTTTTACATCTTCCATTGTACTGCTGTCACAGAACAGCAAACTTCACAATATGTGACAGCTACAATAAACTCGATTCCGAAGCATACTTATGAAAAGTACTGGTTGTTAGTCAAAGGACCCAAGAGTCTCCCGATCACGATACCCAGTTCTATTTCAGTTGTCTATGGAGCAAGTGGATGGTCAGTCACATTTCAAGCTCTGACGCACATAACTTGCCTTACATTTCAATGGTTATCTATTGATGTGGGTGCTATAAATCATGCAACATAGTACTGGAAAGTGAAAATGGTTCTGTTAGCAAATGAAATGTATCTGGGTTAGAGATACTAAGAACATTGAAACTCATATTCTCAGTATAATTTTTATTTGCAGTTTGCCTTCTTTTGTACATTGATTGTTCTACTGTACTTAGACCATAAGACCATAAGACAAAGGAGCAGAAGTAGGTCATTCGGCCCATCGAGTCTGCTCCACCATTTTATCATGAGCTGATCCATTTTATCCTATTTAGTCCCACTGCCCCGCCTTCTCATCATAACCTTTGATGCCCTGGCTACTCAGATACATATCAATCTCTGCCTTAAAGACACCCAATGACTTGGCCTCCACTGCTGCCCGTGGCAACAAATTCCATAGATTCACCACCCTCTGACTAAAAAAATTTTTTCGCATTTCTGTTCTGAAAGGGCGCCCTTCAATCCTGAAGTCATACCCTCTCGTACTAGTCTCCCCCATCATGGGAAACAACTTTGTCACATCCACTCTATCCATGCCTTCGAAATGTTTCTATGAGGTCTCCTCTCATTCTTCTAAACTCCAAGGAATACAGTCCAAGAGCGGACAAACGTTCCTCATATGTTAACCCTCTCATTCCCGGAATCATTCTAGTGAATCTTCTCTGTACCCTCTCCAACGTCAGCACATCCTTTCTTAAATAAGGAGACCAAAACTGCCCACAGTACTCCAAGTGAGGTCTCACCAATGCCTAATAGAGCCTCAACATCACATCCCTGCTCCTATACTCTATTCCTCTAGAAATGAATGCCAACATTGCATTCGCCTTCTTCACTACCGACTCAACCTGGAGGTTAACTTTAAGGGAATTCTGTACGAGGACTCCCAAGTCCCGTTGCATCTCAGAACTTTGAATTCTTTCCCCATTTAAATAATAGTCTGCCTGTTTATTTTTTCTGCCGAAGTGCATAACCATACACTTTCCAACATTGTACTTCATTTACCACTTCTCTGCCCATTCTTCCAATCTATCCAAGTCTCTCTGCAGACTCTCCGTTTCCTCAGCACTACCGGCCCCTCCACCTATCTTCGTATCATCAGCAAACTTAGCCACAAAGCCATCTATTCCATAATCCAAATCGTTGATGTACAATGTAAAAAGAAGCGGCCCCAACACTGATCCCTGTGGAACACCACTGGTAACCGGCAGCCAACCAGAATAGGATCCCTTTTTTTTTAAATTTTATTTTTATTTGGATAAGGAGTTCACAATTATAATGTACTTTTTTCACACATATAACCTTTTCCATTTTTTTATATGTATAAAACTACAATTATTTATACATTCTTAAGTACACATTGAGATGATATAAAAGCAAAATAAACATTTAAATAGATAATTATGTACTGTGGTAAATCTAACCTATTAGGCTAAGTAATGAAATTAGTTGTTAAGAAAAATGGTAATAATAGTTTCCATACAACCCTTCTGGACCATTTCCACTGGTCCAAAATGTTGCATACAAGCCTATATACCAACCATTGTAGGTCCAAAATGTTGCATACAAGCCTATATACCAACCATTGTAGGTGTTTATATCCCAATTTGTTCGTGCTTGTTCCTGCCCGCAGACATAATTATCCAATCCCTATGTATTTATTTACTTAATTTTTTCATTTTTTTTTATCCCTTTCCCAAATCTTTCCCTTTACTTGTGTTAATTCTCTATTTTCCAAAAAAAAACAACAAACATTTAGACTAGGGGTGCTTACGTTAGCAATATTACTGTGTTGATGAGAAGAGCAATATAAATCATTAGGAGAGTCATCTAAAGTCTGCTCGCATTGGGGTTATATATTCAATCCATTTATTCCAGATTTGATAAAATGTTTCTTTTTGAGTTCTCAGGGAGTAGGTCAACTTTTCCATTTTAAATATTTCCAAGATAATTTCGTACCAATCTTCTAATGTAGGTGGTATTGGATTTAGCCATTTTCTAGTGATTGATTTCTTACTTGCCGCAAAGAGGGCCTGCAGCAACTTTATATCTTCCTTCTGTTCAAGGAACAATACATGCCCCAAATAGAGCGTCTCAAAGTTCAGAGGTATCTGGGACCTAAGTACATAGAAACATAGAAACATAGAAAATAGGTGCAGGAATAGGCCATTCGGCCCTTCCAGCCTGCACCGCCATTTATTATGATCATGGCTGATCATCCAACTCAGAACCCCGCCCCAGCCTTCCCTCCATACCCCCTGACCCCCGTAGCCACAAGGGCCATATCTAACTCCCTCTTAAATATAGCCAATGAACTGGCCTCAACTGTTTCCTGTGGCAGAGAATTCCACAGATTCACCACTCTCTGTGTGAAGAAGTTTTTCCTAATCTCGGTCCTAAAAGGCTTCCCCTCTATCCTCAAACTGTGACCCCTCGTTCTGGACTTCCCCAACATCGGGAACAATCTTCCTGCATCTAGCCTGTCCAATCCCTTTAGGATCTTATACGTTTCAATCAGATCCCCCCTCAATCTTCTAAATTCCAACGAGTACAAGCCCAGTTCATCCAGTCTTTCTTCATATGAAAATCCTGCCATCCCAGGAATCAATCTAGTGAACCTTCTTTGTACTCCCTCTATGGCAAAGATGTCTTTCATCAGATTAGGGGACCAAAACTGCACACAATACTCCAGGTGTGGTCTCACCAAGGCCTTGTACAACTGCAGTAGTACCTCCCTGCTCCTGTACTCGAATCCTCTCTCTATAAATGCCAGCATACCATTCGCCTTTTTCACCGCCTGCTGTACCTGCATGCCCACTTTCAATGACTGGTGTATAATGACACCCAGGTCTCGTTGCACCTCCCCTTTTCCTAATCGGCCACCATTCAGATAATAATCTGTTTTCCTATTTTTGCCACCAAAGTGGATAACTTCACATTTATCCACATTAAATTGCATCTGCCATGAGTTTGCCCACTCACCCAACCTATCCAAGTCACCCTGCATCCTCTTAGCATCCTCCTCACTGCTAACACTGCCGCCAAGCTTCGTGTCATCCGCAAACTTGGAGATGCTGCATTTAATTCCCTCATCCAAGTCATTAATATATATTGTAAACAACTGGGGTCCCAGCACTGAGCCTTGCGGTACCCCACTAGTCACCGCCTGCCATTCTGACAAGGTCCCGTTTATTCCCACTCTTTGCTTCCTGTCTGCTAACCAATTCTCCACCCACACCAATACCTTACCCCCAATACCATGTGCTTTAAGTTTGCACACTAATCTCCTATGTGGGACCTTGTCAAAAGCCTTTTGAAAATCCAAATATACCACATCCACTGGTTCTCCCCTATCCACTCTACTAGTTACATCCTCAAAAAATTCTATGAGATTCGTCAGACATGATTTGCCTTTCACAAATCCATGCTGACTTTGTCCGATCATTTCTCCGCTTTCCAAATGTGCTGTTATCACATCCTTGATAACTGACTCCAGTAGTTTCCCCACCACCAACGTTAGGCTAACCGGTCTATAATTCCCCGGTTTCTCTCTCCCTCCTTTTTTAAAAATTGGGGTTACATTAGCCACCCTCCAATCCTCAGGAACTAGTCCAGAATCTAACAAGTTTTGAAAAATTATCACTAATGCATCCACTATTTCTTGGGCTACTTCCTTAAGCACTCTAGGATGCAGACCATCTGGCCCTGGGGATTTATCTGCCTTCAATCCCTTCAATTTACCTAACACCACTTCCCTACTAACATGTATTTCACTCAGTTCCTCCATCTCACTGGACCCTCTGTCCCTTACTATTTCTGGAAGATTATTTATGTCCTCCTTAGTGAAGACAGAACCAAAGTAATTATTCAATTGGTCTGCCATGTCCTTGCTCCCCATAATCAATTCACCTGTTTCTGTCTGCAGGGGACCTACATTTGTCTTTACCAGTCTTTTCCTTTTTACATATCTATAAAAGCTTTTACAGTCTGTTTTTATGTTCTCTGCCAGTTTTCTCTCATAATATTTTTCCCCTTCCTAATTAAGCCCTTTGTCCTCCTCTGCTGAACTCTGAATTCCTCCCAGTCCTCAGGTGAGCCACTTTCTCTGGCTAATTTGTATGCTACTTCTTTGGAATTGATACTATCCCTAATTTCTCTTGTCAGCCACGGGTGCACTACCTTCCTTGATTTATTCTTTCGCCAAACTGGGATGAACAATTGTTGTAGTTCATCCATGCAACCTATAAATGCTTGCCATTGCATATCCACTGTCAATCCTTTAAGTGTCATTTGCCAGTCTATCTTAGCTAATTCACGTCTCATACCTTCAAAGTTCCCCTTCTTTAAGTTCAGAACCTTTGTTTCTGAATTAACTATGTCACTCTCCATATTAATGAAGAATTCCACCATATTATGGTCACTCTTACCCAAGGGGCCTCTCACGACAAGATCGCTAATTAACCCTTCCTCATTGCTCAAAACCCAGTCCAGAATACCCTGCTCTCTAGTTGGTTCCTCGACATGTTGGTTCAAAAAACCATCCCGCATACATTCCAAGAAATCCTCTTCCTCAGCACCTTTACCAATTTGGTTCACCCAGTCTACATGTAGATTGAAGTCACCCATTATAACTGCTGTTCCTTTATTGCACACATTTCTAATTTCCTGTTTAATACCATCTCCGACCTCACTACTACTGTGAGGTGGCCTGTACACAACTCCCACCAGCGTCTTCTGCCCCTTAGTGTTACGCAGCTCTACCCATATCGATTCCACATCTTCCCGGCTTATGTCCTTCCTTTCTATTGCGTTAATCTCTTCTTTAACCAGCAACGCCACCCCACCTCCCCTTCCTTCATGTCTATCCCTCCTGAATATTGAATATCCCTGAACGTTGAGCTCCCATCCCTGGTCACCCTGGAGCCATGTCTCTGTGATCCCAACTATATCATAATCATTAATAACAATCTGCACTTTCAATTCATCCACCTTATTACGAATGCTCCTTGCATTGACACATAAAGCCTTCAGGCACTCTTTTACAACTCTCTTAGCCCTTATACAATTATGTTGAAAAGTGGCCCTTTTTAATGCTTGCCCTGGATTTGTCGGCCTGCCACTTTTACTTTTCTCCTTTGTACTTTTTGCTTCTACCCTCACTTTACACCCCTCTGTCTCTCTGCACTGGTTCCCATTCCTCTGTTGTGAACCAACCTCCTCATGCCTAGCCTCTTTAATTTGATTCCCACCCCCCAACCATTCTAGTTTAAAGTCACCTCAGTAGCCCCCGCTAATCTCCCTGCCAGGATATTGGTCCCCCTAGGATTCAAGTGTAACCCGTCCTTTTTGTACAGGTCACGCCTGCCCCAGAAGAGGTCCCAATGATCCAAAAACTTGAATCCCTGCCCCCTGCTCCAATCCCTCAGCCACGCATTTATCCTCCACCTCATCGCATTCCTACTCTCACTGTCGCGTGGCACAGGCAGTAATCCCGAGATTACTACATTTGCGGTCCTTTTTCTCAACTCCCTTCTTAGCTCCCTATATTCTCTTTTCAGGACCTCATCCCTTTTCCTACCTATGTCATTGGTACCAATATGTACCACGACCTCTGGCTCCTCACCCTCCCACTTCAGGATATCTTGGACACGATCAGAAATATCCCGGACCCTGGCACCAGGGAGGCAAACTACCATCCGGGTCTCTGGACTGCGTCCACAGAATCACCTATCTGACCCCCTTACTATCGAGTCCCCTATCACAACTGCCCTCCTCTTCCTTGCCCTACCCTTCTGAGCTACAGGGCCAGACTCTGTGCCGGAGGCACGGCCACTGTCACTTCCCCCGGGTAAGCTGTCCCCCCCAACAGTACTCAAACAGGAGTACCTGTTTTTAAGGGGCACAGCCACCGGGGTACTCCCCATCACCTGACTTTTCCCCTTCCCCCTCCTAACCGTGACCCACTTGTCTGCCTCCCGTGGCCCCGGCGTGACCACCTGCCTTCCACTCCTCTCTATCACCTCCTCGCTCTCCCTGACCAGACGAAGGTCATCGAGCTGCAGCTCCAGTTCCGTAACGCGGTCCCTTAGGAGCTGCATCTCGATGCACTTGGCGCAGATGTAGACGTCCGGGAGGCTTGGAGACTCCAGGGCCTCCCACATCCGACACTGAGAACAGCAAACTGCCCTCACAGTCATAATGCCCCTCTCCTCAAATAGCAACAGAAAATGAATGTCAAACCTTCCTCGCCTCGCCCGCTTCCGCCTAAGCCCGGTGAGCCGAAGCCCTTAAGTCTTCACTCTGCTCCCGGCTCACTCCGCAGCCCGCAAACTACGCTGCCCGCTCTATGAGGCTTTGTTCCTTTTAAATCTGCCGCGCTGCACTGCCGGACGTCACACACCTGCGCAGTCCCGCCTCACAGAAAGCCGTTGGAGAAAAAAAATAACGAAAATTTCAAAAATCTCCTTAACTAATGTTCTATGAATACCTTCCCAAAATAGACTTAATTTAGGGCAATCCCAGAAAATATGAAAATGATTTGCCTCCTTGGAGCCGCACCTTCTCCAACACATCACATTTGTATCTTTATATTTTTCCTGATATGGGGTCTTGAAGTATCTTATAATGTTTTTCCAACAATGTTCTCTCCAAGTCAAAGAATTAGTCGAGGACCATTAAAAGCTGCAGATTTTCCCCCAAGCCTCCTCTGAAAGTACCAACCCCGCTTCTTTCTCCCACTTCTCTTTAATATACAGTGTATTTACATTTTTAGCATGGGAGAGTGCATTATATAGGCGAGAAACTGATTTACTAGGTATTAAACTGCAAGCCGAATTCAGAATCTTGAAAAATTCTAATTCTACTGTTGATAGGTCTGTATATCTACAACTCTGGTTAACATAGTTTCGTATTTGAAGGTACCTAAAAAAGTCATTATGTTCTAGGCCATGTTTGTCCTGCAGGATTTGGAAACTTTGTAATACTCTTTTATCTATAAATGAGAGGTAGGTTGTAAGACCTTTCTTTATCCATAGCTCAAATCTTTTATCTCCTCTGTTGGGAAGGAATTCGGTATCATATGCACACCATCTAAAGAGTTTTAGCATGTTATTAATTCCACATGAATTAACCACCTTCTGCCATACTTTTAATGTAAAATTTATCCAGGCATTATTAAATTTTTCCAACTGGGCCATCAATCCTTTGTCAGCTATTGAGACCTGAAGAGGAAAACTGTCAACTAATCCAAATTCTATTTCCTTCTATCTAGCCTTATATTCCCTATTACACCAATATAACAGAGGGGTTATCTGTGAGGCATAAAAATAATTTCTCAGGCAAGGAAGAACCATACCTCCTCTTTCCTTCCCTAACTGTAAAGTGTTATATCGAATTCTAGGTTTCCTTCCCTGCCAAATGAAGCGGGAAATCCATTTGTCCCATTCCCTGAATTGATTATCATCCACCTCCACTGGTAAAGTACGGAAAAGATATAATAACCGAGGAAGAATATTCATTTTTATAGTATTTATCCTTGAATTTAAACTTAAGAATAGGATCCCTTTATTCCCACTCCCTGCTTCCTGCCAATCAGCCAACACTCTATCCACGTATGTAACTTTCCTGTAATTCCATGGGCTCTTAACTTGTTAAGCAGCCTCATGTGTGGCACCTTGTCAAAGGCCTTCTGAAAAACCAAATATACAATATCAACTGCATCTCCCTTGTCTAGCCTACTGGTAATTTCCTCAAAAAATTGTAATAAGTTTGTCAGGCAGGATTTTCCTTTAAGGAATCCATGCTGAGTTCTGCCTATCTTGTCATATGCCTCCAGGTACTCCATAACCTCATCCTTGACAATCGACTCCAACAACTTCCCAATCACCGACGTCAAGCTAACAGGTCTATAATTTCCTTTTTGCTTCCTTTCCCCCTTCTTAAGTAGCAGAGTGACATTTGCAATCTTCCAGTCCTCCGGAACCATGCCAGAATCTATTGACTTTTGAAAGATCATCGCTAATGCCTCTGCAATCTCCACAGCTACTTCCTTCAGAACATAAGGGTGCATTCCATCTGGTCCAGGAGATTTATCGACCTTTAGCCTATTCAGCTTCCTGAGTACTTTCTCTGTCGTAATTGTGACTGCGCACACTTCTCTTCCCTGCCACCCTTGATTGTCCGGTATCCTGCTGTCTTCCTCAGTGAAGACTGATGCAAAATATTTGTTCAGTTCCTCTGCCATCTCCTCATCTCCCATTACAATTTCTCCAGTATCATTTTCTATTGGTCCTATATCTACTCTCACCTGTCTTTTACTCTTTATATACTTGAAAAAGCTTTTAGTATCCTCTTCGATATTATTTGCTAGTTTCCTTTCATAGTTAATCTTTTCTCTCTTAATGACCTTCTTGGTTTCCTTTTGTAAGGTTTTAAAGACTTCCCAATCCTCTGTCTTCCCACTAATTTTTGCTTCCTTGTATGCCCTCTCCTTAGCTTTAACTTTGGCTTTGACTTCTCTTGTCAACCACGGTTGCATCCTTTTTCCACTCGAAAATTTCTTCTTTTTTGGAAGATACCTGTCTTGCACCTTCCTCACTTCTCGCATAAACTCCAGCCACTGCTGCTCTGCCATCTCTCCCGCCAGTGTCTCTTTCCAGTCAACTTTGGCCAGTTCGTCTCTCATGCCACTGTAGTTTCCTTTACTCCACTGAAACACCGACACATCAGATTTCGGCTTCTCTTTTTCTAATTTCACAGTGAACTCAATCATGTTATGATCACTGCCTCCCAAGGGTTCCTTCACCTCAATCTCTCCAATCACCTCCGGTTCATTACACAATACCCAATCCAGTACAGCCGATCCCCTAGTGATCCCCTACTTCTTTGTTAACCTGATCTCAATTTTGTGTTATCAGCTGTGACAGAGCTAAAGATGCACTGTTGGTGTTGATGCAGGAGGAAATGTTAACTGAACAGTATTCTAGGTAGGGACAAAGCTGCGGATTGCATGCACATGGAGCACAGCCTCAAGAAAGCAGCATCCATCATCAAGTGCCCCACCATCCAGGCCATGCCCTCTGCTCGCTACTACCATCAGACAGGAGGTACATGAGCCTTAGGTCCAATATCAGGCTCCTAAATCAGCATGGATAACTTTACTCACCGAACCAATTCTACGACCTACTTTCGAAACCATAAGACCTAAGAACAGAATTAGGCCATACAACCCATTGAGTCAGTTCTGCCATTCCATCATAGTCGATTTATTTCCCTCTAAACCCCATTCTCCAGCCTTCCGCCCATAGTAGTTGACACCCTGATTATGAACCTCTGCCTTAAATGTTCCTAATGACTTGGCCTGGACAGGACTTATTGAATATGCTCACAAGAAAGTGAATCTCAGGGTTGTACATGGTGACATATATGTACTTTGATGATAAATTTACATTGAACTTTGAATCACAAGATCACAACCATCTGGCTAAAGAGATTTTTCCTCATCTCAGTTCTAAATGGACGTCCCTCTATTCTGAGGTTGTGCCCTCTGGTCCTAGCTTTCCCCACCATAGGAAACACCTCTCCATGTCCACTCTATTCAGACCTTTCAATATTCGATAGAAATATTCGATTCCAAGGACTCTTTGTAGCTCATGTTTGCAGTATATTTTTAATTGCAGTCCGTTTTGCACATTGATTGTCAGTCTTTGTCTGTTTCTGTAGTTTTTCTAAATTCTACTGTATTTCCCTATAAATGCCTGCAAGGAAATTAATATCATGGTAGTATATGATAACATGTATGTACTTCGATATTAAATTTATTTTGAACTTTGAAATCTGAAGCTGTAGTAACAGAGAATTTTTACTCCTAGTTGTTGTGTTTTCTCTACATTTTCTGCATTCTGAGACAAACTAGCTACTTAAATCTGACTAACTAACAACTGAGCTTCAATCCTGAAACGATGACACTTGTTAGGTTATCATGATGTCATTATGCTTTCTTTCTCCATCAACCAATAAGAAGAAGGCTGGAAATTCACATTCATTGAAACGTGATGATGTGACCAGTTGTCTCCTTCCTTCCAATGCTGTCCTCCTTCCATGGACAGGTCTGAGTAACTTCAATAGACCAAACAGTACAAATTTCAATCTGCCAAAAGAATTCAACGGGCTGAGCAGTAGCTGTGGGAAGAAAGACACTGCTGGAGTTTCATCTCACAATCCTGCATCATTACTATCATCAAGAGGAGGTAAGGGAGCCTGAAGACACAAACTTAAAGTTTTAGAAACAGCTTTTCCCCTCTGCTATTACATTTCTGAACGGTCCATGAACCTATCAACACGACCTCATTATCTTGCTCTCTTTTTGCACTATTTTTTATATATATCTTCTAAGTATCAAAGTAAATTTTAATATCAAAGTACATACATGTCACCCTGAGATTCATTTCCCTGTGGCAAACCTGTTGAATTGTAACTATAACAGGATCAATGAAAGATCAACCAAAGTGCAGAAGACAACAAACTGTAGAAATGTAGATATAAATAAATAGCCATAAATATTGAGAACTTGAGATAATGAGATAGAGTCCTTGAAAGTGAGCTCAATGGTTGTGAGAAAATTTCAACGATGGGGAAGTGAAATTCAGTGTAGTTACCCACTTTTGTTCAAGACCCTGATGGTTGAGGAGTAATACATGTTTTTGGACTGGAGATGTGTGTCTTGAGGTCCTTGTACCTTCTACCGAATGGCAGTGGCGAGAAGAGAGCATGACCTGGGTGGTGGGGATCTCTGATGATGGATGCTGCTTTCCTACAACAGCACTTTATGGAGATATGCTCAATGTTTGGAAGGGCTTTACCAGTGATGTACTGGGCTGAATCTATTACCTTTACTACGATTTTCCATTCAAAGGCATTGATGTTTCCAAACCAATCAATACACTCTCCACTACCCATCTATAAAAGTATGTCAAAATTTTAAATATCGTACTGAATCTCTGCAGACTCCTAAGGAAATAAAGGCTCTGCAATTTATTTTCTTCACAATTGCACTTACATGCTGGGTCCAGAACAAACCATATGAAATAGTAACAGCTAGGAATTTAAAGTTACTACCCTTTCCACCTCTGATCCTCTGATGAGAAATGGCTCTGGTCTCTCTCTAGAATTCTATAATTTTATTGTAAATTACATGATTTTTTTTATGTATTGCCCTCTACTGCTGCCAGAAGACAACACATTTCACAACATACTGTACATCAATGATAATAAGCCTAGAGTCATACTCATAGTCATACTCATTGTATTCTGTCTACAGCACAGAAACAGGCCCTTCAGCCCATATAATCTGTACTGACCTATTATTCTGCCTTAACCTATTGACCTGCACATGGACTATAGCCCTCCATACCTCTCCATCCATGTACTTATCCAAACTTATCTCAACCATTGAAATCAAAGCAGTATCCACGACCTCTGCTGACAGCTCATTCCACACTCTCACCACGCTTTGACTGCAGATGTTCTGCTTAAATATTTCACCTTTCACACTTAACCTATGATCTCTAGTTTTATCTCACCCAACCTGAGAGGAAAAAGCCTACTTGCATGTACTCTGTCTATACCCCTCAGAATTTTGTATTCTGTCTACACCCTTAGAGTTTTGTATATCTGATTCTGGTAATATCAACAGCACAATGTTTGTAAGATTTGTGTTCTAATTTTGGTATTCTCCTATAAATGAATTGAAAATGCACTCGAGTTCCACTGCATCTGTAATCCTTGAAGCAACGGTCATCTTGTCTTCAGGTGCCAAGAACCCAAGCTCTGGAAACCTCTCCTCAAATCTTGCCCCTTCTCTAACTCTTGTATTGAAGAGTTTCTTTAAAACCTACCTCACTGGCCTTACCTGTGGTTGTTTACTACAATACAATGTGGGGGTATGTCAATGAAGCCTATTGAATAGTGAAAGGTCTTGATAGAGTGGATGTGGAGAGAATGTTTCCTATGATGGGGGAGTCTAAGACCAGTGGACACAACCTCAGAATGGAGGGGTGTCCTTTTAGAATGGAGGTGAAGAGGAATTTCTTTAGCTGGAGAGTTGTGAATCTGTGGAATTAGTTGCCAAGGCACTGTGAAGGCCAAGTTATTGGATATATTCAAGGCAGAGGTTGACAGATTCTTGACTAGTCAGGGCATGAAGGGATACAGGGATAAGGCAGGAGATTGGGGCTGAGAGGAATATTGGATTAGTCACGATGAAATGGATGTGATGGGCTAAATGCCCTAATTCTGCTCCTGTATCTTATGGTCTTATTGGAATTTGAATAGTCTTATTATTGTTTACTATACTGAGATACATTATGCATTTAATGTACCGAGCCAAGAGGTAATGTTGCAGTTATATAGGACCCTGGTCAGACCCCACTTGGAGTTCTGTGCTCAGTTCTGGTCACCTCACTACAGGAAGGATGAGGAAACCACAGAAAGAGTGCAGAGGAGATTTACAAGGATGTTACCCGAATTGGAGGGCACGCCTTATGACAGTGGTCCCCAGCCACCGGGCCGCAAAACACGTGCTACCGGGCCACGAGGAAACAATATGAGTCAACTGCACCTTTCCTCATTCCCTGTCATGCCCACTGTTGAACTTGAACACACGCGAGGTCATCAGGTGGGCATTAACCTGCAACTACTCAATGAGTGAAAAACAAACCTCGCTTGAGAGTTTCTTTGGAAGAGATGGTAGGGGATATAAAAGGCCTAACGATGATGATCACGCAGAGACAGCTGAGGCCGAGACTGCAAAAAAAAAAGCTTCCTTCAACAGAAAATACGACGAGTCGTACATAAAATATGTCTTTATTGCGACCGGTGACTCGCACGGTCCAAGCCCCGTGTGTGATATGTGGAGACAAGCTGTCTAATGAGGCAATGAAGCCCTCAAAATTGCTACGGAATCTTGAGTCCAAGCACCTTGCACTTAAAGAAAAATCCGTTGAGTTTTCTGAGCGGAAAACACATGAGCAAGCGGGACAGAAGCAAGTGCTGAGAGCCACCAGCTCTACAAATGCTGCTGCTCTGAGAGCGTCGTACTTAGTGGCTGGCCGTATTGCAAAGGCTAAGAAGCCTTTCACTGTTGGTGAAGAATTGATTCTGTCTGCTGCCGAGGACATGTGCCGTGAACTGTTGGGAGAAGCTGCAGCTAACACGATGGCACAGGTTTCTCTTTCAGCTACCACAGTTTCAAGGAGAATCGATGACATAGTGGAGGACATTGAAGCACAGCTGTTGGAACGGCTTAACCAGTCTGGTTTCACTACCCGAGTCAAAGCGGTTACTCCTGAATGCCAGTCTACACACTGTGTCACACACAGGGAAATGCTGGCTAGCCAAAAAATGTCACCTGATCTTAACAGTGTATTGTGTGACGTTGTTGAAGTTACCAATCACATCAAAGCAAAAGCCCTTAACTCATGTCTGTTTGAGCAGCTTTGCGAGGAAATGGATGCAGAGCACAAACGCTTTCTCTTACACACTGAAGTCAGGTGGCTATCAAGGGGGAGAGCCCTGGCCAGGGTTGTTGAGTTAAGAGAGCAGCTACAGAGATTTCTTTCAGGAAAAAAGTCACCACTGGCAGCACACTTCAGTGACGAGGAGTGGAGAGCAAAACTCGCTTATCTGTGTGACATCTTCAACCTGCTCAATGAACTCAATTTGTCACTTCAGGGGAGAATGACAACTGTCTTCAAGTTGGCAGATAAAGTATCTGCTTTCAAAGCCAAACTGGAAATGTGGGGACGGCGAGTGTATGGGGGCATATTTGACATGTTCCCAACATTAGCTGGGATTTTTGGGGAGACTGAGGCTGCACCATCTTTCTCACAGCTGGTGGGCGATCACCTAACTTAGCTGCTGACAGAATTCGAGTGTTATTTCCCAACCGCTTATGACCCAAGATGTGCAAAGGAATGGGTCCGTGACCTATTTGTGAATGTCCCCGGTGAATCATCCATGTCAGCGCGGGAAGAAGATCAACTCCTCGAGCTTGCAAACGACAGTGGGCTGAAAAGTATGTTTGACATTAACATCTCTGCCGGCATTCTGGATCAAAGTCAAGGCTGAATATTCTGAGATAGCTGCGAAAGCACTGAAAACGTTGCTTCCATTTCCAACATCATATCTTTGCGAAGGATAATACGCGCTGTGTGTTTAATATCCAAACGTTACTTAAAATGTTATGATGCTATTGAGTTATAAGTGACTTATAACTGACTTATCACTATATTCACGGGAAGAAAATATGCGCTTTGTGTTTAATACTAAATTCGTTAGATAAACCCTTTTAGAAACAAAATTATTAACCACTTATAAGTGACTTAGTTTCACCTATTCCGTTCGTGATTAACAACCCCCCCACCACCTCCCCCCTGGGTCGGCCAGTCCGCAAAAATATTGTCAATATCAAACTGGTCCGCGGTGCAAAAAAGGTTGGGGACCCCTGCCTTATGAGAATGAGTTGAGTGAACTTGGCCTTTTCTCCTTGGAGCAACGGAGGATGAGAGGTGACCTGATAGAGATGTATAAGATGATGAGAGGCATTGATTGTGTGGATAATCAGAGGCGTCTTTCCAGGGCTGAAATGGCTAACACGAGAAGGCACAGTTTTAAGGTGCTTGGAAGTAGGTACAGAGGAGATGTCAGGGGTAAGTTTTTTATGCAGAAAGTGGTGAGTGCATGGAATGGTGCCCACGACGGTGGTGGAGGTGGATACAAAAGGGTCATTTAAGAGACTCCTGGATAGGTACATGGAGCTTAGAAAAATAGAGGGCTATGGGTAACCCGAAGTAATTTCTAAGGTTAGGACATGTTCGGCACAGCTTTGTGGGCTGAAGGGCCTGTATTGTGCTATATGTTTTCTATGTTTTCTATACAGTGACAACCTTGTCTTACATACTGTTCTTACAGATCAAATCATTACACAGTGCATTGAGGTAGAACCATTCCAATATCCCCTTACATGGCCCAGTACCACTTTCACTTTGATTAGGAATTGTCCTGAGATATTTTGCCATCTTTAAAAGGTCCCATATAAATGCGATTTATGCCTTGTAGTTGCTGTTGACTTTTCATTGAAGTTGTAAGGTTCCTCTCAGTTGTCTTTGCCATTTAGGTATGTTGGCAGTTCATAAATTAAAACAAAGATCTGCTTCATATTTTCTCCATCTTGGGTACAAAATCCATTAGTTAAAATTGCTTCTCTGCAAAGCTGGGACAACTGAATTATCTATAGCCTAGAGGGAGCAATTTGAGATATAAATTCTGAAAGTGGGTGATTTATAATCATCACTAGTAATGTAGATGTTGGCCCAGAAGTGAATAAAGCATTGGACCTTCCATGTTCCACATCTCCAAGCACAATTTCCTCTTCAATCAATAATTTTTTTCCCATTTCTCTAAAATATAAAACTCTAATTAGGCCACTCTAATTAGTTGAGTCTTTGGAGAGGGTACAAAAGTGGTTTACCAGGATGCTGCCCAGATTAGAGGGCATGTGCTAAACAAGAGTTGGGCCAAACTTAGGTTGTTTTCTATGGAGTGGCAGAGTCTAAGGGGAGATCTGATACAGGTTTATGAGATAATAAGAGGCATAGATAGAGTAGAGATATAACATCTTTTCCCACAGCTGAAATGTCTAATACCAGAGGACATGCACTTAAGGTGAGAAGAAGTCATTTCAAGGGAAATGTGAGGGGCAGGTTTTTTACACTGATGCTTGGAATGTTCTATCTGGTTAAAGGTAGAGGCAGATACGTTAGGGACTTCTAAGAGATGTTTAGATAGGCACATGAATATGAGAAAAATGGAATGATATGAACATTGTGTAGGCAGAAGGAAAGAGTTCAGTTGCCCATTTGATGACAAATGTAGTTGGTTTGGCACAACGTTGTGGGTGAAAAGCCTGTTCCTGTGTTGCACTGAAAAAAAAGAGGCGAGAGTAGACTGCTGGAAAACGATGCTGGAGAGATAGTAATGGGGGACAACAAAACAATAGATGACCTGAATAAATATTTTACATCAGTCTTCACTGTGGAAGTCATTAGCAGTATGGTAAATGTTCCATATGTCATGGGGCATGAAGTGTGTGAAGTTACCATAACTATAGAGAAGGTTCTTGGGAAACTGAAAGGTCTGCAGGGGTATAAGTCACCTGGACCAGATGGTGTACACACCAGGGTTCTGAAAGAGTTTGCTAAAGAGATTGTGAAGGCAACGGTAATGATCTTTCAAGAATCACTAGACTCTGGAATACTTCCAGAAGACTAGAAAACTACAAATGTCACTCCACACTTCCAGAATGGAGAGAGGTAGAAGGAAGAAAAATATAGTCCAGTTAGTCTGACCTCAGTGGTTGGGAAGATGTTGGAGTTGATTAATAATGATGAGGTCTCAGGATACTTGGAAGCAAATGATAAAATAGGCTGTAGTCAGCATGGTTTCATCAGAGAAAATCTTGACTGATAAATCTGTTGGAATTCTTTGAAGAAACAACAAGCAGGATAAACAAAGGCAAATCGGTTGATGTTGTGTATTTGGATTTTCAGAAGGCCTTTTAACAAGCTGCCACACATGAGGCAGCTTAACAATCTATGAATCCATGGTATTATTGGAAAGATTCTAGCATGGAGAAAGCAGTGGCTGATTGGCAGGAGACAAAGTGTAGGAATAAAGGGAGCCTTTTCTGACTGGCTGCTGGTGACTAAAGATGTTCCACAGGGGTCTGTGTTGGGACAGTTTCCTTTTACATTATATGTCAATGATTTGGATGATGGAATTGATAGCTTTGCTGCAAAGTTTTCAGACAATATGTAGATAGGTTGGGGGCATGAAGTTTTGAGGAAGAAGAGAGGCTAAAGAAGGATTTTGACAGATTAGGATACTGGGCAAAGGAATGGCAGATGGAGTATAGTGTTGAGAAATGTGCAGTCATGCACTTTGGTAGAATAAATTAAAGGGTTGACTATTTTCTAAATGGAGAAAAAATATAAAAAACTGAGGTGAAAGGGACTAATTTGCTGGTTGAGTCTGTGATAAGACAGGCAAAGGCGATGTTAGCATTCATTTCAAGAGAACTAGAATACAAAAGCAAGAATATGATGTTGAGACTTTATAAAACACTGGTGAGGCCTCATTTAGAGTTTTCTGAGCAGTTCTGGGTCCTTTATCTTAGAAAGGACATACTGAAGCTGGAAAAGCTTCAAAGGTGGTTCACAAAAATTATTTCAGGATTGAAGAGCTTGTCATATGAAAAGTGTTTGATGGCTCTGGGCTTGTATTCACTAGAATTCAGAAAAATGAGGGATGGGATTTGGGAGAAGGCAGGAGATTAGGGCTGAGAGGAAAATTGTATCTGCCATGATGAAATGGTTGAACAGACTCAATGGCTAAATGGCCTAATTCTGCTCCTATATCTTATGGTACTTTCTATGTTCTATAATGGCTGGTTTCGAGCTCAAGCATTTAATGGACTGTTTCACCTCATTGAGTTAAGGAGTTGGAACATTATGTTGAAATTGTTTAAGTCATTGGTGAGACCAACGTTGGCGTACTATGTAATGTTTTGGTCACCGTTATAGGAAAGTCATGGTTAATCTGGAATAAGTGCAGAAAAGATGTATGAGGATTTTGGCAGGACTAGAGGGCCTGAGTTATAGGGAAAGGTTGACCAGACTAGATCTTTATTCTTGGAACATAGGAAAATGAGGTGCAACCTTACAAAAGATTATGAGAGGCATAGATAGGGTGGATGATAATAGTCTTTTCTTCACGGAAGCATAGACTTGGAGCAGGGGTTCCCAACCTGTTTTATGCAATGGACCAATAGCATTAAGCAAGGGGTCTGTGGAGCCCAGGTTGGGAACCCCTGACTTAGAGAGGGGAACAATGTAAAATTGAGCTGAGAGGCAACCTCTTCATGCAGAGGGTATTGAGTAGATGGATGGAGCTGCCAGAAGACATGGTGGAGGCAAGTACAGAAGTATCATTTAAGAAGTATTTGGATATGTACATGAAGGGATGGGTTAAGAAAGATGTGGACTGAATACAGGAACTGGTGCTAAACTCGGGGCGGGGGGGGGAGGTTACTGTAATCGGCATGGAATAGTTGGGCTGAAAGCCTGTTTTGGTTCTGTATTGCTCTTAACTCTGTGACTCTGGCCCAGGTAGACAAAGGAGGGGTGCGGATGTAAATGCACACTAAGATACGAGTAGTTTCCTGTACAATGTATGGTTGCTTAGATGAATGCAAGAAGAGGAAAAGGCCACCAGGCCCCTTAAACCTGACCCACTGTTGAATACGATCATGGTTTACCTAGGCCAGCCTCAAATCCACCTCCGCAGCAGTCCCTCACAACCTTCATTCCAAGGGTGTTGTTCAATAACGTATCCAGATGATCGATTAACAGCTAGGGTAATGATACTACAATGCCGGTGATCACTAGTTGAAGTTTAATTCCCATCATCATCCATAAGGAGTTTATACATTCTCTCTGTGGCCATGAGGCTTTCGTTTGGGCGCTCTGCTTTCCTCCCACATCCCAAAAGGCACAAGGAGTAGTGTTAGTGTGTTGTAGACATGCTATGCTAGCACCAGGATTATGGCGAAATTTCCAGGCTGCCCAATACAATTTTCACTGATTGATTTGATATATATGTATAGATAGATAGCTTGAGTGCCTAAGACTTTTGCATAGATCTTATTTGTGGAGTGGAGAGCAAGCATGTAAATTTGGTGGGTGCAAAGGACATTGGAAATGGTGAGGGTGGAGCGCCGTGGGAGGTGTGTGGGACAGGAGGCAGAGGAGTGGCAGGGGTGGGGGGTGGCACGGGTGCAGACACATCCAGCCCTGAGACACCAGGCAAGATCATCTGATTCCAAACAATGGACATATTGATCATTACAGAATGTCTCTCTGGTTCTTCCTGCTCCCTCCCCTCACCCTTCCTCTTTTCCCAACCATGATTCCCCTCTCCTTCCCGCTTTCAGTTCACAATAGAGACCCACATCAGAATCAGGTTTATCATCACTCTGGCTACATATATATGCCTAAGTCATTCGTGCAGTACTGTATGTCTCTGTCAAGGGGTCCCTCATACCTCTAAGCTCCAAAGAACACAGATCCCACCTGTTCAGCCTCTCTTCATTGGTCACTCTTCTCATACTGATTATTATTGTAGTAAATTTCTTTTTGGATTGTTATTGGAATTACAACATTGTTTTTCAGATAAAAGGGCCAAAATTGTACACAGTGCTTCAGTAAAGGAATGTTTATTGAAAACTCTGCCAATATGATCCAGACCCGAGAGTGAGTAGTCTGTGCTTCTTGCTATTGGATAAAATAATTAAAAGAAAACTGTTAACCACCTAACTGTAAAAGGAAGAAGAGTACATGCATCAAAGAAATATCTTGTGTTTTTGAGGCAGCTTTAACAGTAAAATATACCAGTGCCTTTTACTGGAGTATCGTCAGACAAAAGGCCACAAAAGGGGTATTGAGGCAGAGCCAAACACTATCCACTGAGTATGACTGACTTTATGAAGTTATGATGCTTCTTCTGCTGAATTACTCTCTCAGGGTGACGAATAACTTGCTTCCATCTGGTTTTGTAGACTCTAAAGTGACCATCAGGGAGTCAGAGATACAGAATGGATGCAGGCCCTTCAGCCCATTGTATCCAGACTTGCTAAAGATGGCAGTCTGATTTTATGAATGAAATGGGTGAAGCAGATATTTTTTTTATACAACATTCCAGTAGGTTCATGGTTACCAGGACTGATTCTAAATCCAATTTAATTTAATAACTAGAACATAAACCTTGATCTGCCTAGGTGAGACTCCAACTCTACTTCTGGAGGAAAAGGTTCCATGTTAGTAATTTAACGGTGATGCTTCCTAATACCCTAAGGGTTCAATGTGGTACATTAACTCTTCAGTGAACAAAGCCAGAAAGAGGAAGATGTCTTTCTCTTCACTATAGTATTCTTCAAAGGAAAACTAAATAATGAAGTTCCAACAGTATGGGAATTCATTCGTTCATTTTGTGCCATGTCGTGTGACATGGGCGATCATGTTCTTGGCAAATTTTTCTACAGAAGTGGTTTGCCATTACACTCTTCTAAGCAGTGTCCTTACAAGACGAGTGACCCCTGCCATTATCAATACTGTTCAGAGGTTGTCTGCCTGACGTCAGTGGTCACATAACCAGCTGCTCATACGACCATCCACCTCCTCCGCCCATGTTTTCATGTGACCCTGATCAGGGGGCTAAGCAGGTGCACCACTTTGCCCAATGGTGAACTGCAGGCTAGTGGAGAGAAGGTATGCCTTACATCTCCTTTGGTAGAGATGTATCTCCACCCCACCATCCTGGAGTATGGGAGAAGAGATTAAAATTGCTCTAACAAACTGTGATATAGGCTCAATAAACCAAATGGACATTTATATGGCTTTATCTTTCTTGCAGAATTTAGTGTAGTGTGATACTTATTAAGGAGGGAAGGCATGCGATAACTTGAACATAATTTCACAGCAGGAATTAGACAGAACCAAAGTAAGTATTGTTTTTAGTTTTCAGTGATACAGTATGGTAATTGGCCCTTCTGGTCCAATGAGCCCAGGCTGGCCAATTACTTAAGAAACAAGTTCCCTTAATTGTTTTTAAAGCTCTTAATGGTCTGGGACCAGAGTACATCACAGAATCTTTTTCATTTTATAATCCTGCTCGAGCTCTCCTAGGTCTTCTTCTACCAGTCTCTTAAATTTAAACAACCTCCCTCAAAAGATACTTGGCAGGTCAGTTTTTTTGAACCACACTCCAAAACTGTAGAATTCGATATCTAAATCAATTAGGGTTAGAGACCCAGTTGACACTTTCAAACACCAGCTCAAAACTTATTTATTTAACCTTGCTTTAAATTAACATGCTTTAAATTGCCATTAACAGTGGCAACAAAATACTGTGTAGGTACAAGATGGTTCCATCTGAATTCCAGTTTCACTGGGTATCTGATTCCAACAAGACCAACTGCATCTCCATTCCATATTATTTCATAAAATGCTCCGTAAAGTCATGTGAGAAATTAAACGAGAAACATAGATACAGAGTAACACACACAAAGTGCTGGAGGAGCTCAGCAGATCAGGCAGCGTCTATGGTTAAGAATAAAGACCTGACGTTTTGGGCCAAGACTCCTCATCAGGACGAGAAAGGAAGGGGGGAGAACCCAGAATGGGAAGGCTGGGTGTCAGGGGAGGCGGGGAGGAATACAAACTAGCATGTGATAAGTGCATAAAGGTGAGGGCGAGGGTAAAACTGGGGAACATGGTTTGTGATTAAGAGTGAGATAAGCTGCATATTTTAAAATAAAAATTACCAGATCTCATTATGAGTTCCATTGACCTAATTTCCACTGATTAACAAAACACTGATATTCTAACACATAGATCCCCTTCAGCAGTAAATTTATCAAATTGACGCAAGCAAATTCTTATGAAGAAGTGCTACCAGCTACTGTCCATGGATAGCACAATAAGCCAGTGGGTTGTGAGTGTACGTTCCACCCCAATCCTCCAAATGAAAATCTAGGCCAGCTCACCACAAAAGAGTTAAAGCATCAACATGCTATCCATCACATCAGATATTACCTGAGGCTCTATCTGATTTTTTTTTTAATTGATCTCAAGGCACTGAAGCATTCCTCAGAAAGAAAATCTGTTTTTTTTTTGTTAACAAATTATGTTAATATCATGTTCACTTATTTATAACCTCAGTTGTTTAAAACAGTGTTTGACTACCGTTAATTAGGGTGCCACGGTGTCAGAGAGGTCAGCGCGATGTTATTACAGCCAGGGCCATTGGCATTCAGAGCTCATTCCCCGTGTCCTCTGTCAGCACGTTTGTATGTTCCTTCCCGTGTGCGTGTAGGTTTCCTCTGGGTGCTGCAGTTCCCTCCCACAGTCTGAAGACGTGCCAGTTGGGATGTTAATTGGTCGGTGTAAATTGTTCTGTGATTAGGCTCCAGTTAAATTGGTGATTTGCTGACCAGAAGGGCCTGTTCCTTGGTGCATCTCGGATTAAATAAATAAATTCAACAGGAATGTGCAGATTCGATCTCCTTCACTTATCAGATTCCTGCACTGGGAGCCCTTTGTGTTCCTGCTTATCTTACTCCAGCCACGACCTCCAAACTTCACACGTTCGTCTTCTCACCCTGTCCATCTGCTTCTCATTTCTCTCTCTCTTTGCCACCGCCTCGCAACTCCACCTCTCCCCTCCCCTCCACCGTGCAACTTGCCCACCATCTTATGTCCCTCCACAGTCCAGCAAACACCTCAGGGTCCTGCCTCACCACTCTCCCCTCTCCCTTTCATACTGGCCATCTCACCTCTCCACTCTCAGGCCTGAAATCTAAATTCAAGTTTATTGCAATTCAACCGTACACATGTAGACAGCCAAACAA
The DNA here is from genome assembly GCF_963921235.1 of Mobula hypostoma. Classification (NCBI taxonomy): domain Eukaryota; kingdom Metazoa; phylum Chordata; class Chondrichthyes; order Myliobatiformes; family Myliobatidae; genus Mobula; species Mobula hypostoma. The sequence goes on from NC_086103.1 coordinate 4,828,010, forward strand.
AATAACAGTCCTCAGTGCCCAAGGTGCAAAACATAGTACATACTGTATATCATATGCATCACATAAAATAATAGTGACACAATAATATTAACAAATAAATAGGTATTCTGTCAATGTACGAGTCGACAGAAAAAACATATATGACATATAGTTAAATATACAACTGCGTTACTGCTACTGGAACCATCATAAGCAATGTGCACTGGGTGATAGCAGGGTGTTCACAGCCTGTGGGAAGAAGCTGTTACCCAGCCTGACGGTCCTTGTTCTCATTCGGTGATACTTTCTGCCTCATAGGAGGAGATCAAAGACAGTGTGGGAAAGATGAACCTGAAACATAATATGGATGCTTGACCTGAAACATCACAGTGCATGGCCTGGCCAGTAGTATAGTGGTATCAGGACTGGATTTCAAGGCGGGTGGTCCTGAGTTCGAATCCGACCTGGGAAGCAGCAGTGTCTGTGCAGAAGAAAGGCCTGGCAATCTACTTCCGTACCTTGCCATGGAAACTCTGTGGATAACTACACTGTCCATGGGGTTGGCATGAGTCGATGGTGACTCAATGCATTCAACCACAACATATATATATAGCGCAACTCCCAGAGTGTTATGGCTTGTAGATTGATAGTACAATAGTCCTCATCGCAGTCTCAGATGAACACAATCCAACTCATCTTCCACTGAGCGGATACAGGGGGCAGCATCCAAACACTGCATGACTCCAGATCTCGCCCACACCGGCCCTGGCATCCCCTTCCCTTGGCAGATGCAACAGGAGGGTCAGCTCTGTACAACAATCGAGGCCGTGCAGCTCTCCTGCCGTTGGTCTCACCTGTGAACAAGTGAACTGGACCTGCAGTGTTCTGCATTACCGATGTTCCTCCAGCAGATTGTTTGCTGCTCCAGATTCCAGTGTCTTCTCCAAAGGTGAGGAGGAGAAGATGGCGGCGCACCTGCATGTGCACAGCCCTCTGGTGAAAAATGATATCGTATCTGTTAAATAGGGGCCGAGGACAATTCTGATTTGATGGAGAATGGACGTGAAAGCACAGAGGAACATCTGGAGAAATTTCTGAAATGCCCGTTCGCTGCTGTCGTTACTGTGTGGTCGGGAATCTTTCGGAGGGTAGGCCTCAAAATTCCCGGCCTTGCCTGCTTTTGGCGACCGAGAAGGAGGTCGAATCGTTCGGACAGAGATGGCGCTCCGTACTCGGTGTCAGAGAGCTGATCAGAGCTCAAAGTTTTCGGATGACTCAGAGTCGGATTGTGGTCAGCATGGCAGGGAGAGTTTTTCTTCCTTCTCCTGTCTGCGTGAGATGTGGGACATTTGAGAAACTTTGAACTTTACTGTGCTCATGGACTTCTTCATCAAGTTATGGTATTGTTGCACTGTTGTAACTATATGTTATAATTATGTGGTTTTGTCAGTTTTTTCAGTCTTGGTCTGTCCTGTGTTTTGTGATATCACACCGGAGGAAATATTGTATCATTTCTTAATGCATGCATTACTAAATGACAATAAAAGAGGACTACTTGTCTTCATAATCTAATCTAAAAAAAAGTGAAAATCTCCAACTACGCACACACTTCCGACCTCCAGAATCAGAATCGGATCTAGGTTAAGTATCATCAGCTTATGTCGTGAAATTGGTTGATTCTGCAGCAGCAACACAATGCAATACATAATAAGAGAGGAGACAATTGTATTGCAGTAAGTAAATATATATTAAATATTTAAATTGAATAAGTAGTGAAAAAACAGAAATTTCAAAGAAGTAGTGAGGCAGTGTTCATGGACTCAATGCCCATCCAGAAATCGGATGGCAGAGGGGAAGAAGCTGTTCCTGAATCACTGAGTGTGTGCCTCCAGGCTCCTGTACCTCCTTCCTGATGGTAACAGTGAGAAGAGGGCATGACCTGGGTGATGAGGGTCCTTACTAATGGACACCACCTTTCTGAGGCATTGTTCCTTGCATTTGTCCTGGATACCAGTGGACAATTCCTCCTGTGGGCTCCACTCAGATGGTCCAATAAGATTGCCTCAATCCCTACTTGTGTCTAATGACATACAGTTTATCTCTCTCAGTGCTTTTCTTCCACTGCAGATAACATTCAATGTTGTCTCCATAGTGAAGAGTACTATTTTCAGATTTTTTGAAAGGGATGTAAAAGATGCTAGAGCAATGTAAGTTTTTTGCAGAGTAACACATACAAAATGCTGCAGGAACTCAACAGATCAGGCAACATCTATGGAAAGGAATAAGCTCCGTTTACTGCCCATTATGCCTCTGGTGTTTAGGCAGCTCTATACTCTGTCTGTGTAGAGGGACTCTTCATTACTGTTTCAGTAACAATTCTTTTTTGCCCAGTCGGAGCTGTTAGCCCTGATCTGACCCCCTGAACACGGAGGACCAGTGGATCACTCTTAGTATGGCCTCTACCCTTTGACCTTTTGGCATGGGTGACCCTACCAAGAGCCAAAGCACAAGGGCCTGACTCCAGCCAACGTCACTCTCTACATCATTGAGGCACACAAGCCTCCAAAACTAATGACAAGGTTGTGGTTCTCTTGGAGGGAAAAGGAATAAACAATCATTATTTCGAGCTAAGTCCCTACATTCGAAAGGAGTCTCTGCCTGAAGTATCGACTGTTTATTCACTTGCATAGATGCTGCCTGACTGGCTGAGTTCCTCCAGCATTTTGTGTGCATTACTCTGGATTTTCAACATCTGCAGAATTTCTTGTCTTAACATTTTTTTGCAATCAAATGATTGAGGACCATATGTGAATCAGTTGCCAGCAGCTGAGAACATATACCCAAGGCAGAATTTAATTTTCAATTTTTAATAATGCTGGAATATTGAATTGATGTTTTGTTTGGAGTATTTATTTTGATTTTTATAAAATTGTAAGTTTTCAAGGCTGCAAAAACTTAGAGGTTTGAGGGCAGGTAATTCATCAATGGCAGTCTGCCTTTGAAAGTTTTATGCAATCACTTGTTAAAATACAAAAACATAAAAATACATAAATCAATATTGTAAAGCTTAGCTCATTTAAATCATGACTTTCATTTGACAATCCCATCATATTTGTGAAAAAAAAATATTAAGTATAAATGCAGGTGTAGTATTAGAGTATAAATGGATTCTGTCATGGTTGATTTATGAATTAATTGTAATTATTAAAAATGGAAATTTTCTTCTGCATTGAGATCAACATATATCAACATTTACTGATAAAAAATCGCTTACTGTCAAAATTGATTATACACTCAGTGGCCACTTTATTAGGTACATCTGTGCACCTGCTTGTTAATGAAAATATCTAATCCGCTAATCACGTGGCCGCAACTCAATGCATAAAAGCATGAAGACATTGCCAAGAGGTTCAGTTGTTCTTCAGACCAAATTTCAGAATGGGAAGAAATGTGATCTAAGTGGCTTTGGCCTTGGAATAATTGTTGGTGCCAGATTGGGTGCTTCGAGTATGTCAAAATCCATTAATCTCCTGGGATTTTCATGCATAGCAGTCTCTAAAGTTTATAAAGAATGGTGCGAGAAACAAAGGAAACATCCAGTGAGCAGCAATTCAGGGGGCTAAAATTTCTTGTTCATAAGAGAGATCAAGAAGAGAATGACCAGAGTGGTTTAAACTGACAGGAAGGCAACAGTAACTCAAAACTGTCTGCAGAAGACTACCTTGAGGCCCTCCACTGGTCGTGGTCAACCATGGATGTTTTGTCGCAGCTGTTTAGGTGATACGCCATCCAGTACACAAGCCACAGCAGTACAATATGGAGAGCAAGCTGTTGCCCATGCAGCGGGCTCCCACTCTCCACGCAGCTGAAAGATCCAAAGGACTGATACAGTTTGGAGTTGCCGGCCAGCATTGGACTCAACTTAGGACTGCCTTAGTGTCTCCAGCTCCAGATTTTTCCTCGGGGTTTTCTCTCTTCCCCCTGAGCGTGTATAGCCTCAAGGCAGCAGAGGTTTGAGATCAGAGTTTTCCTTCTCCTAGATGAGCTGCCAACCGTGGTTGACGAGCCTCACCTGCCTGAAGTGACTGGTTTTAAGGCACCAGCAACCTGCCTCTGCCCCTTCTTCTGTCAGTAGAAAAGGTTCCTCCAGGCGTAGTAGCTTAGTACACATGAAGCCCAGGAGCTGGACTTGGCTAACTGGGAGCATTTAATAAGTAGTGGGAGCTTATCCTCACTACCACCCCCTGGCTATAACAATCTTAAGGAACAAGGAGAACATCTTTGAATGCACAATACATCTTGAAATGCATAGACCACAGAAACAGAAGACCACAAACATACACTCAGGGCCTACTCTGTTGCATACATGAAGTACCGGATAAAGTGGTCACTGGGTGTCAAATCAGATCTAGTGAGGACCTTTGACTTCCTTCCCCACATAACGTTAACAATCCAGATGGGCTTTAACAACAATCCAGCTGTTTCCTCATTACTTTAGTAGTATCATCTTTTTTTAATTCCAGATTATTTAGTTAATTAAATTTAAATTCCCCAGCTGCCATGGCACATTTGAGCTCACAGCTCTCAATTTTCAGGCCACTGGATTACCAGCCCAACAGTTTAACCACCACAAGCCTATATCCTGTCATCTTCAGGGTTCAAGACAATGAATAAATTCAGCACTCTCTGTTACAGATTTCCAGCATTCATACTTTTCAAATACCTAATTATTTGCCTGGTGAGCCTTTCTCTGGAACTGCTGTGGAATCGATACGGTCTGATGTTGGATTGAGTAGTTCTGCCACACTGTTATCAGAATGCTTGGTAATATTTGCAGCTGAAGATTGCAGTAAGTCACCAATTCCAGCAATATTTAATACCCAACAGAACAGAGTGGCAGAAGCTTCACGTTTGTTCAGTTTTGGAGCTGGTCCCTTTCAAGAGACACATCACCCTGCATATGGGGTTGCCATTCATAATAGTAACAGCTTTTGCCGGTCAGACCACTGTGAGAGAGGATGTGCTGACATTTGAGACAGACCAGAGGATTTTCACAAGGACGGCTCTGGGATTGAAAGGGTTAACACATGAGGACCATTTGATGACTCTAGGCCTTTACTAGCTAGAGTTTCGAAGAATTGGTGGAGGGTGCGGATGTGGGTGGTGGAAGGATCTCATTGAAGCCTGAATATTGAAAAGCCTAGACAGAGTGGATGTGGAGTGAACATTTCCATTTGTGCAGGAGTCTCCGGCCAGAGGGCACAGCATCAGAACTCAATGGCATTCCTTACAGGAGTTCCCAACCTGGGGTCCACGGACCCCTCCGTTAATGATAAGGCTCCGTGTATTAAAAAAGGTGGGGAATCCCTGCTAGAACAAAAGTAAGGAGGAATTTCTTTCACCAGAGGTTGGTGAATCTGTGGAATTCATTGGCACAGATGGCTGTGGAGGTCAAGCAATGAAGTATATTTAAAGCAGAGGTCGATAGTTTCTTGATGAATAAGGGTGCCAAAGGTTATTGACCATAAGACCATAAGATATAGGAGCAGAAGTAGGCCATTTGGCCCATTGAATCTGCACCACCATTCAATCATGGACTGATCCAATTCTTCCACTCATCTCCACTCCCCTGCCTTCTCCCCATATCCTTTGTTGCCCTGACTAATCAAGAACCTATCTCTCTCTGCCTTAAATGCACCCAATGACTTGGCCTCCACAGCTGCTCGTGGCAACAAATTCCACAGATTTACCACCGCCTGACTAAAGTTATTTCTCCTCATCTCAGTTCTAAAAGGATGTCCTTCAATCCTGAAGTCGTGCTCTCTTGTCCTCGATTCCCCTACCATGGGAAATAACTTTGCCATTTCTAATCTGTTCAGGCCTTTTAACATTTGGAATGTTTCTATGAGATCCCCCCTCACTCTCCTGAACTCCAGGGAATACAGCCCAAGAGCTGCCAGATGTTCCTCATATGGTAACCCTTTCATTCCTGGAAACATTCTCATGAATCTTCTCTGAACCCTCTCCAATGTCAAAGGCAGGACATTGTTATGAGGAAAAGGCAGGAGAATATGTTTGAAGGGGACTATAAATTATCCATGAGCAACTGGCAGAGCAGATTCAATAGGCTGAATGGTCTAATTCTGCTCCTATTTTTTTTACAGTATTATTATCTTCTGGGAAGAAGAAAAGAGCATTCATAGCTGCATTAAATCTCATGTATAAGAACTTAAGAAAGTAAGAGTAGAGGAAACCACTCAGCCCCTCAAGCATGTCTGTCATTCAATAGGATCATGGTTAATCAGACCTGGCCTCAACTCTGCTTCTGTGACCATGCCGTGTAATTAATTTTAACAGTTATGAATTCTTAAGCAGCTTTAGGAACAGCCTCATCCCGTTTGTCATCAGATTTCTGAACAGTCCTTGGACTTCCCTCGCTGTTCCTCTTTGCATTCTGTATTTATATTCACTGTAACCCACAGTAATATCTATGCTTTGCACTTTATTATTTCCTTCTCCCTTTTCTTTGCACAACTTATTTATTTTGTTGCTTGTAGAAATGTTATGTCTCTATGTTGTACCATTTCCACCAAACAAATATTGCATCAATTAAGTCAGTGATAATAAACCTGTTTCTGATTCAAATCCCCACCACTTTCAACCCCTTGAGCTTCCATCAGGGCGGAGAAACAGGAGCCTCAAGACCCACACTACGTGTTTACGAACAGATTCTTCCCCTCCACCATCAGATTTCTGAATAGTCTATGAACCCATGGACACAACCTCTGTTTTAAAGTTTTACTTACTTATTTACTTATTTAGTTACTTTCTTACTTACCTAGCTACCTACCTTACTATCCTGACTCCCTTAATTAACTCGCAAACAACAGGAACTCTGCAGATGCTGGAAATTCAAGCAACACACATAAAAGTTGCTGGTGAACGCAGCAGGCCAGGCAGCATCTCTAGGAAGAGCTACTGCCTGGCCTGCTGCGTTCACCAGCAACTTTTATGTGTGTTCCCTTAATTAGCTATCTACAGTAATTGTCAACTACCTTACTCAGCTCCCTACCTGACTTACTTGTTTACCTCTCTACCTCTCTACTAACATACCTACCTAAGTTCCCTAGTTTACTTACCGCCCTAACTTACCTACCATACTTACCACCCTACCTTACAAAAAGCACCCACCTACCAACATTACTTACCGACCTAGCTTATATACCTTACTTACCTACAATACTGTGCAAATTTTTTAGGCATTTTGTACTTACTTACTAAGCTAGGCTGCTTAAGACTTTTGCACAGTGCTGTATTTGTGAACATGGAGCAGAGGATGTTGGGAATGGTGAGGATGGAGTGTTGTAGGAGGGATGTGGGACAGAGAAGGGGTGCCAGGAGCGGGGGGTGGTGTGAGCGCAGACACACTCGGCCCTGAGACACCAGGAAAGGTCATTTGATTCCAAACAATTGGTTTATTGATCATTACAGAATGTCACTCTGGTGCCTCCAGCTCCCTCCCCTCTTGCTTCCCCTTTTTCCCACCATGATTCCCCTCTCCCTGTCCCCTTCCCACTCTCAGTCCACTATAGAGACCCATATCAGAATCAGGTTTATCGTCACTCACCTATAACATGATTTTTTTTGCAGCAGAAGGACAATGTAATACATAAAATTACTACAGTACTGTGCAGAAGTCTTAGGCACCCTCGCTATATATATGTGCCTAAGAGTTTTGCACAGTACTGTTCCTACCTATCTTACCTACCTTCCTAACTTACCTACCTGTCTAACTTACCTACCTTCGTAACTTACCTACCTACTTATCTTACCTACCTATCTAACTTACCCACCTTCCTAACTTACCTACCTGTCTAACTTACCTACCTTCATAACTTACCTACCTACCTATCTTACCTTCCTATCTAACTTACCTACCTCCCTAACTTACTTACCTATCTACCTTACCTACCTGTCTACCTTACCTACCTTTGTAACTTAGCTACCTACCTATCTTACCTACCTGTCTAACTTACCTACCTTCCTATCTTACCTACCTATCTAACTTACCTACCTTCGTAACTTACCTACCTACCTATCTAACTTACCTACCTTCCTAACTTACCTACCTACCTATCTTACCTACCTTCCTAACTTACCTACCTATCTAACTTACCTACATGTCTATCTTACCTACCTTTATAACTTACCTACCTACTTATTTTCATATTTTAGAGTAATTTTTATACTGTGCCACAAAACAACACATTTCATGACACATGTCAGTGACAGTACACTTTATTCTGATTGTGATTCCTTCAAAAATGTATCTACTTCCTCTTTAAGTATCACAGTGAGCCGTGTATAAAAAGCGCTTGTCCACCATATCACCTGTCATATTAGGGTGGCATGCTAGCACGGTGGTTAGTGCATTGCCTAACAGCACCAGTGACCTTCGATCAGAGTTGGGTTCCTGCTGTTGTCTGTAAGGAGTTTGTATGTTTTCCCTGTGACGCTGTGAGTGTTCTCCAGACGTGCCAGTCTCCTTCCACATTCCAAACATGTACAGTTAGCGTTAATGAGCGCGGGCATGCTATGTCAGTGCCATAGTCATGCTGACAATTGTGGGCTGTCCAACACAGTCGTCGCCGACTGGATTTGACGCAAACGATGCATTTCACAGTATGTTTCAACGTTTTAAGGTACATGTGACAAATAAAGCTAATTCGGAGGGGTGGAGCTTAGGATGATGGTGCCTAACCACAACCCCTTTGTTTCCATCTTCGGAAACAGCTCCATTTCTATCTTTGATATCTCTTTTTTCCCCTTTCAAGGTCCTTTTGAAGACCCTGACCTGCAGTTAAACGCTGACTTTGTTTCTCTGTGGAAATGGGACCCGCTCTCAGGGCCTCACAACCGGCCGCTTTTTGATATGCCAAGGACGCGATCTGGGAGACTAGTGCTCCTTCAGGGTGCCGGATTTTCATGGCTCTGGAGACGGGCTGATTCAAGGCCAGTGCCGCCGACTGATGTGTCGTGGGAGTACACGGAAGATCAGAAGCAGCAAGCTGGCTGCTGGATATATGCCCAGAGACCTGAGTTCTTTGGGCACAGAGCTTGGAAAAAACGACACAACAGACTTGTAACACCATAAACCAGTGAGTTGTTTTGTTACATCTCCCCTCTCGCTGTGAAATGGGACACCTCTTTTTCCCTTATTAGGAAGAGAGAGAGCCTGTGGTATGTCAAATTACCGGGTAAACAAGTAGTCTATTGGGTTCTGCAAGTATGTGTCTTTACTGATGCTTTGCTGCACGCTTGAGTGCTCGGTGGGGTGGGGGGGTGCCAATGCTATTGCTAGTGGGGGAGGGGAGTTCATTGCTTTGCTGCTGTTTATGCGTGGGAGGGGGAGCTGGTGGGGGCTTTGGGGTTCTAACATTTAACTGTCATTTGTTCTTTGGGGCACTCCTCTGTTTTTGCGGATGTTTGCGAAGAAAAAGAATTTCAGGATGTATATTGTATACATTTCTCTGACATTAAATATACCTATTAATCTTTAATCTTCAAATTTTCCCCCTCACCTTAAATGCATATCCTCTCATATTTCACCATGGGAAAAATGCCTACCTTAATTATGCTTCTCGAAACCTTATAAACTGAATTGGATATGGTACGGATATGGATTAATTTTGTACCCAAGCCCTGTTCTGCATAGAAAATTAACCTTTCACAGCCACCCCCAAGGAGGAAAGTAATTCTTCCTGCCAGTCCCAAATGGGCAACATTATCCTGAGACGACTTGCCTTTAGTTAAGATATACCTTAACTTATCTGTTCCACTAGCACAAACAATGAACTCAAAGCCACACACAGAATCAGATAAGAACCCAAGATACTGAAGATAAACATGCCTGGTGGATCATGTCCTCGTATAGCTTTACAGTCTCTGCATTGTAGACGATCTTCTGATGACAGTCCAGGTGTATTGCCTGATCAGACGTTGAAACTGCCTGACAGTAGCAACATGTACACAAAGGATATCATGTGACAGATCCTGTTTCAGCCAGCGTGTAAGGATAGATAGAAGTAGCAACGGGTCTTTTTCTCAGAACATCTCAAACTGACTCAAAGCAACACACACACAAACTGCTGGAGGAACTCAGCAGGCCAAGCAGCATCTATGGTAAAGAGGAAGCAGTCGACATTTTGGGCAGAGACGCTTCAGCAGGACTGGAGAAAAGAGAGAGGAGTAAGAAGGTGGGGCGAGTGGAGGAGGAAGAAGTACAAGTTGGTAGGTGATCAGTGAAACTGGAGTGGGGGGGTGAAGTAAAGAGCTAGGAAGTTGATTGTTGAAAGAGATAAAGGGCTGGAGAAGGGGGAATCTGATAGGAGAGGACAGAAGGCCATGGAAGAAAGAGAAGGACCGGGGGAGGTAATGGCAGGTAAGGAGATAAGGTGAGAGGGGGAAATGGGAATGCTGAAGGAAAGGAGGGAGCAATTACCTGAAATTAGAGTAATCGGTGTTCATTCCATCAGGTTGGAGGCTACTCAGATGGAATAAAAGGTGTTGTTCCTCCAACCTGAGTATGGCCTCATCACAGCAGTAGAGGAGGCCATGGACTTACGTGGGAACTGGAAGTAAGATTGAAATGGGTGGATACCAGGAGATCCCACTTTTTCTGTGGATGGAACGTAGATGCTCAGTGAAGTTGTCTTCCAATCTACATCAGGTCTTACCAATATACAGGAGGCCACATCTGGAGCACTGGATACAGTAGATGAACCCAACAGACTCACAAGTGAACTGTCACCTCACCTGGAGAGACTATTGGGCGACCTGAATGGTAATGAGGGAGGAAGTGTAGGGGTAGGTATGGCATTTGGTCTGCTTGCAAGGATAAGTAGCAGGAGGGAGATCAGTGGAAACGGATCAGTGGACAAAAGGACTCAAGTAGGAAGCGATCCCTGCGGAATTGTCTCCCCCTTTCCTTTGCTATACCCCATTCCTGTTTCCCTTTATCACCTTATCTCTTTACCTGCCCATCACCTCCCTCCAGTGCTCCTCGTCCTGCTCTTTCTTCCATGGCCTTCTGTCCTCTCCTATCAGATTCCCCCTTCTCCAGCCCCTTACCTCTTTCACCAATCAACTTCCCAGATCTTTACTTCACCCCCCTTCCCAGTTTCACCAATCACACACCGCCTTTTACTTCTTCCTTCGCTCCCCTTCCCTCACCTTCTCCCCTTTCTTCCCAGTCCCAGTGAAGGGTCTTGGCCTGAAGCATAGACTGTTTACTCTTTCCATAGATGGTGTTTGGCCTGCTGAGTTTCTCCTGCACTTGTCTGTTGTTTTGGTTCTCCAGCATCTAAAAGATTTCTTGTGTTTGTCAAACTGACTCAAGATTGCTTTAAGTTTTATCAGTCAGTTCCGGGTGTTTTGCACTGTGTTCCTGAAGTGAACAGGAAGGCCTGGAATCATATCCCAAGCTGAGAATAGCTTGTGCACAAATTAGCAGTGGTAATTAATCTTAAATTCAGTTCCATTGAAATAAATATAACAGAAATGTGATACGTACAAAATGCTGGAGGAATTCAGCACGTCAGACTGCAACTATGAAAATGAATAAACTGTGGATATTTCGGACCGAGACCCTTAAACAGAACTGGAAAGCAGGGGGAAGATGACGAATAAAAATATGGAAGGAAGGGAAGGAGGGCAAACTGGAATATGATAAATAATACCCTGTTGGTGGGGTTGGGGGAATGGTGTAAGAAGATGGGAGGTGATAGGTGGAAAAGGCAAAGGGCTGAAGAAGAAGGAATCTAATTGGAGAGGAGAGTGGACCATGGGAGAAAGGGAGGTAGAAGGGGCACTTGGGGGCGGTGGCAGACAGGTGACAAGAAGAGGTAAAAGGCCAGAGTGGGGAATTGATGAAGAGGGAAGTGGGGGATAAATTACTTGAAGTTGGAGAAATTAATGTTCGTGCCAAAGGTTATAGTTTTTTATAGAATTGTGAAGCTGGATTAATACATTTCCTATAATCTGACATAATAGGTATCAGAGAGCATGGAATTCTCAGGCAGATTTATTTTTGAGCGATCTGAGCATTGTTGTCAGGGCTGGTATTTATTGGCCATCAGTTATTGCCTTGAGAAGGTGGTGATGAATTGCTGCAGCTCTTTCAGTGAAGGTGCTCTCATGATACTGCCAAATGGTGGGATTGGCGGGGGAGTCAAGGACTTGAACTATGAAGGAATTGTCCTGCCTGATGGACGGAAGAGCAAATCTTATGAGGATAGGTTGAGTGAGCTAGGCCTTTTCTCTTTGGAGAAAAGGAGGATGAGATGTCACTTAATGTAAGTGTATGTAAGGGGGTTTCGACTTTTATGTTACAGCGGAGGCTAATTAAAATGGCGTCTTTGTTATGTTAATCTGAGGAATGCGGCTTTGTTGTGTTAAACGCTGAGAAAGTTTGCACTAGCAGCTTGTTTTGGTTTCGAGTGTGATAAGAAATATGTTATTAAGCAATTGGGATAGTTGTTATGGTTTTGGTCTATTTGAAGATACTGTATGTGCGGGGTTTTGGGGCAGAAGGCGGGAGAGCGAGACAGAGGATGGACAAGGTGCTGTGATATCCGCTAACGGGGTCGGACCCCGAGGAGGGCGTTTGGCGAGGAGACGGAGACGGACTCGTGTGGAGCGTCTGGTCGACCACCGTTGTTGGTCCCAGGCGGCCGGTCGAGGTGGTCCGAGGGGTCGCAGGGTGAAGAAGAAGGTCCTTGAGCTCCAACTGTTTTGCGCACGAAGAGATTGAACTTTGATAAGTGTGGCATCTTTTATTTTCCTTTTATATTTTATTCTCTATTAATTATATAGTTCCAGTAATATCTATAAACTGTAAATCATTTAATCGTATCTGGTGTATTGTCTGTTATTTGGGCGGGGTGGAGTACGTCACACAGCATCCACACAAACTATTACCCAGTTTGGCGGGGCTGAGGGCTGTTTCCCTAGACGACAGCGAGCTGAGTGACCCTGAGGGTGGCCGGGGGGGCAGGGGGGGGGTGCACTACATGTACAATATGATAAGAGGCCTTAGTTGAGTGGACAGCTAGAATCTTTTTTCAAGGGTGTAAATGGCTAATACAAGGGATCAATATTCTAAGGTGATTGGAGGAAAGTCTGAGGGGTGGTAAGCTCTTTACACAGAGGTATGCATCTTTTTTTCTTCACAAAGGCTTCAATACCTTTCATTAGCCAAAGTTCCCTGAACTTACCGGGTTTACCCTTCACTCAAACAGGAACGTGGTGCTCCTGGAATCTTGATATCACCTTTTTAAAAGCCTCCCACTTGCCTTTTAGTCTTTTTCCCTTCAAAGAAGTTCTCCCAATCAACCCCTACCAGATCCTACCTAATTCCTCCAAAATTAGCCCTGTTTCACTTCAGCATCCTAATCTGTGGACCTGTCCTATTCTTTTTAATCATTATTTTGTCCGGATGTGCTACACACAGAGCTAGAAATAACGACACGCAGTCTGTAAGTTGCACTCGAGACTAGTTTATTCAAACTTTGCAGCACTGGCTTTTACGCAGTTCCGTTCCCACCCTTTCCAGGCGGAAATGATGTCAGAGGTGCGTTACAAAATTCTCTTCCCGCGCGCGGGCTTTCTCCCCTTGCTGGTGAAGAAGAAGGCCCAGAGCCATTTTGGGGCTGGCCTCTCTGCCGACGCGCGCACCATTTTGTGAGCTGGTTCGGCTGCGTAGAAAGTGGGTCGCCACAATCTTAAAATTAATGGAATTATGGTGACTAGAGCCAAGGTGCCCCTTGACTGCCATTTCAAATACCTGCTCTAAGAGGCGATCACATTACAGCCTCCTGAGTGGTGCCCTCTATGTCCTAACTCAGGAAAATTTCTTGGACACAGTTTACAAACTCTACCCCAACCATTCACTTGACACTCTGGGTTGTCCTGTCAGTACTGGGGAAATTTGAGTCTCCCACTCACATAACCCTATTATGCTTACAACTATGAGCAATTTCTCTACACGTGATGGGCACCAGAAGTTCCCATTGATTACGTGGTGATACAGATCCACTAGAGCAGCGGTTCCCAGCCCAGGGTCCATGGACCCCTTGCTTAGTGCTGTTGGTCCACGGCATAAAAAAGCTTGGGAACCCTTGCACTGGAGTGAACCTTGCCTTATTGCTTCTAAGTTCTACCCAAATGGCCTCCGTGGACTATCCCCAGTACAACTAAGCACAAATGTTATATCATCTCTTATGAAGAAGACAGCAGTATAATCAAAGACCCCACTCCCCCCCAGACATTCCCTCTTCTCCCTTTTGCCAGGGGGCAGAAGATATAAAAACCTGAAAGCACATACCACCAGGTTCAACGATGGCTTCTATCCCACACTTATAAACTGGTTTCCTAGTACCATATAGTGGACTCTATACCTCACAATCGACCTCATTATGATCTTGTATTTACACTGCACTACACTTTCTCTAAAGCTTTTACACTTTATCGCAAATTATTATTGTTTTACAATTGATATTGTTTGGGGCAGCACCTTAATGTAGCACTTGGTGTTGAACTATTACAGTACTGGTGACCTGGATTCAATTCCACCACTGTCTGAAAGGGGTTTGTCCATTTGACCCATGACCACGTGCATTTCCTCCAGGTGCTCCAGCTTCCTACGACATTACAAAGACGTACGGGTCTTTCATCACCTGGGTGGCACAGACTTAGTGGGCCAGAAGACCCTGTTACTATGTTGTATCTTTAAATAAATATTATTGTTCTATCTCAATGCACTGTGTAATGAATTGAATGCTGAGTACAGGGCTACGGTAGGAAACTTTGTCACATGGTGTGAGCAGAATTATCTGCAGCTTGATGTGAAAAAGACTAAGGAGCTGCTGGTAGACCTGAGGAGAGCTAGGGTACCGGTGACCCCTGTTTCCATCCAAGGGGTCAGTGTGGACATGGTGGAGGATTACAAATACCTGGGGATACGAATTGACAATAAACTGGACTGGTCAAAGAACACTGAGGCTGTCTACAAGAAGAGTCAGACCCATCTCTATTTCCTGAGGAGACTGAGGTCCTTTAACATCTGCTGGACGATGCTGAGGATGTTCTATGAGTCTGTGGTGGCCAGTGCGATCGTGTTTGCTGTTGTGTGCTGGGGCAGCAGGCTGAGGGTAGCAGACACCAACAGAATCAACAAACTCATTTGTAAGGCCAGTGATGTTGTGGGGATGGAACTGGACTCTCTGACCGTGGTGTCTGAAATGAGGATGCTGTCCAAGTTGCATGCCATCTTGGACAATATCTCCCGTCCACTACATAATGTACTGGGTGGGCACAGGAGTACATTCAGCCAGAGACTCATTCCACCGAGATGCAACACAGAGCGTCATAGGAAGTCATTCCCACCTGTGGCCATCAAACTTTACAACTCCTCCCTTGGAGGGTCAGACACCCTGAGCCAACAGGCTGGTCCTGGACTTATTTCATAATTTACTGGCATAATTTACATATTACTATTTAACTATTTATGGTTTTAATACTATTTAATTATTTATGGTGCAACTGTAACGAAAACCAATTTCCCCCGGGATCAGTAAAATATGACTATGGCTATGCAAGACAACCTTTTCACTGTATCTTGGTACATGTAACAAATGGTAGTAGTGGTTAGTGCCACACTATTACCGCTTAAGGCATCAGAGTTGAATTCCTGCGTCCTCTGCAAGCAAGCTTGTATGCTCCTTCCTGTGCTTGTGAGTTTCCTCCAGGTGCTCTGGTTTCCTCCTGCAGACAAAAGTCAAAACGGTTGAAAGGTCAGTTTGTCATTGTAAATTGTTCTGTGATTAGCGGTGGGGCACTGCAGAGGATCAAAATAAGTTGTAGAACGTTGTAAACTCAGTCAGCTCCATCATGGGCACTGGCCTCCTCAGCATCTAGGACATCTTCAAGGAGTGAATGCTCAAAGAGGTGCTATCCATCATTAAGGACCCCCATCACTCAGGACATGCCCTCTTCTCATTGCTACCATCAGGAAGGAGGTACAGGAGCCTTAAGACACACAAACGCTGATTCAGGAACAGCTTCTTCCCCTCTGTCATCAGATTTCTGAATGACATGAACAGATGATCTCACTACTTCCTTTTCTGTTTTAGACTACTTATTTAATTTAATTTACTGTAATTTATAGTTTTTATTATTACTTTACAACATGGCCAAGTGGTTAAGGCATTGGACTAGTGACCTGAAGGTCATGAGTTCGAGTCCCAGCCAAGGCAACATGTGTTGTGTCCTTGAGCAAGGCACTTAATCACACCTTGCTCTGCGACAACACTGGTGCCAAGCTGTATGAGTCCTAATGCCCTTCCCTTGGACAACATTGGTGTCGTGGAGAGGGGAGACTTGCAGCATGGGCAACTGCTGGTCTTCCATACAACCTTGCCCAGGCCTGCGCCCTGGAGAGTGAAGACTTTCCAGGCACAGATCCATGGTCTGGCAAGACTAACGGATGCCTTTACTTTTACAATGTACTGCTGCATAACAAGAAATTTCATAACATATGTCAGAAATATTAAATCTGATTCTGATTGGGCATGGGTTAAAATCAGTGAGTTTTGTCTTGCTTTGCTGGAACAGCCTGTTCAATGCTATACCGCCAAATAAATAAATTAAATAATAAACCAGAACCAAGAAGGTGCAAAGGATTGCAGACTTCAAGCAGGTGCTATAGTATGCCTTTGCTAATCTTGAATATCAAAGCGTTCTCAGTGTTAAACAAATTCTTCCATTTTCACGTCCAGAGAGTACATCAGATTAGGATTTTGCTGGAACAGTAAGGATTGGGATGCAGCTCAGAAGGTGCATGAATATACAAATAGAGCTCCTGTAGTACTTCACATCAAAGCCTGGGGAGTAAGAAACAGGACACACTCCTAAGCATGGTGTGAACTGACAACATCAAAGGAAAAGGCTTTGGAATTTGGTGGATAAGATAAGATTCACCACCTAGAAGGCTTCAGAGTAAGAGCTCACTCGACAGATGGAAGTCAAAGAAGCAGAGCCTGATTGCCCTGGATGAGTTGTAAGCAATTAACAGATAAACACAATAGTTGGACTGTTAGCATCCCACTGATAACTTGGGTCTGGACAACAAGCTTTAACCTGAATGACGAGCATTCAGCTAATAAGTTTAAAGAGAAGTCATTTTCAGTATGTGAAAGGTATTCAACATTAGTTTAAAATGTCTCTGATAGAAACATTTAAAACTGCACAAGCGGGTATAAGTTATTAGGAAGTAAGAATTAATAAGCAAGTTTCAACAATACAAAGTAATCAAAAGCTACATAAAATACGAGCAACACACAAAATGCTGGAGGACCTGAGCAGGTCAGGCAGTGTCCATGGAGGGAAATGGACAGATAGATAGATATATTTTATTGATCCCGAGGGAAATTGGAATTCGTTACAGCCGCACCAACCAAGAATAGAGCATAAATATAGCAATACAAAAACCACAAACAATCAAACAACAAAATGCAAACTGTGCGAGATGGAAAATAAGTCCAGGACCAGCCTATTGGCTCAGGGTGTCTGACCCTCCACGGGAGGAACTGCAAAGTTCGATGGCCACAGGCAGGAACAGCCTCCCGTGCTGCCCAGTGTTGTATCTCGGTGGAATATGGCCGAAGTCCAACAGCAAAAAGTTCAATATCCGGTCTACAAACACATTCCTCGATCGTAATATGACCCAGATTGCACCATCTGTTGTTAACCAGAACAGTAAGCACCCAACTCCTTTACGCTTACCGCTCTCAGTGCACTTCCAGTCAGCCCGAACGGTCTGGAAGCCGTCCATGGAAAGGCTTTGATTGGGTATGTCCTCGTGCAGCCCCGTTCCAGTGAAACACATCACACTGCACTCCCAAAATGTTCTCTGACGCCTGGCTAGCGCCGTGAACTCGTCCATTTTATTACCCACCGAACTCCTCTTCTCCATAACAGTGACATTTTGGGTGGAGGCCCTTCATCATAGAAACATAGAAACATAGAGAATAGGTGCAGGAGTAGGCCATTCGACCCTTCGAGCCTGCACCGCCATTTATTATGATCATGGCTGATCATCCAACTCAGAACCCAGCCTTCCCTCCATACCCCCTGACCCCTGTAGCCACAAGGGCCATATCTAACTCCCTCTTAAATATAGCTAATGAACTGGCCTCAACAGTTTGCTGTGGCAGAGAATTCCACAGATTCACCACTCTCTGTGTGAAGAAATTTTTCCTAACCTCGGTCCTAAAAGGCTTCCCCTCTATCCTCAAACTGTGACCCCTCGTTCTAGACCTCCCCAACATCGGGAACAATCTTCCCGCATCTAGCCTGTCCAATCCCTTTAGGATCTTATACGTTTCAATCAGATCCCCCCTCAATCTTCTAAATTCCAACGAGTACAAGCCCAGTTCATCCAGTCTTTCTTCATATGAAAGACCTGCCATCCCAGGAATCAATCTGGTGAACCTTCTTTGTACTCCCTCTATGGCAAAGATGTCTTTCCTCAGATTAGGGGACCAAAACTGCACACAATACTCCAGGTGTGGTCTCACCAAGGCCTTGTACAACTGCAGTAGTACCTCCCTGCTCCTGTACTCGAATCCTCTCGCTATAAATGCCAGCATACCGTTCGCCTTTTTCACCGCCTGCTGTACCTGCATGCCCACTTTCAATGACTGGTGTATAATGACACCCAGGTCTCGTTGCACCTCCCCTTTTCCTAATCGGCCACCATTCAGATAATAATCTGTTTTCCTATTTTTGCCACCAAAGTGGATAACTTCACATTTATCCACATTAAATTGCATCTGCCATGAGTTTGCCCACTCACCCAACCTATCCAAGTCACCCTGCATCCTCTTAGCATCCTCCTCACTGCTAACACTGCCACCCAGCTTCGTGTCATCCGCAAACTTGGAGATGCTGCATTTAATTCCCTCATCCAAGTCATTAATATATATTGTAAACAACTGGGGTCCCAGCACTGAGCCTTGCGGTACCCCACTAGTCACCGCCTGCCATTCTGAAAAGGTCCCATTTATTCCCACTCTTTGCTTCCTGTCTGCTAACCAATTCTCCACCCACACCAATACCTTACCCCCAATACCGTGTGCTTTAAGTTTGCACACTAATCTCCTGTGTGGGACCTTGTCAAAAGCCTTTTGAAAATCCAAATATACCACATCCACTGGTTCTCCCCTATCCACTCTACTAGTTACATCCTCAAAAAATTCTATGAGATTCGTCAGACATGATTTTCCTTTCACAAATCCATGCTGACTTTGTCCGATCATTTCACCGCTTTCCAAATGTGCTGTTATCACATCCTTGTTAACTGACTCCAGCAGTTTCCCCACCACTGACGTTAGGCTAACCGGCCTATAATTCCCCGGTTTCTCTCTCCCTCCTTTTTTAAAAAGTGGGGTTACATTAGCCACCCTCCAATCCTCAGGAACTAGTCCAGAATCTAACGAGTTTTGAAAAATTATCACTAATGCATCCACTATTTCTTGGGCCACTTCCTTAAGCACTCTGGGATGCAGACCATCTGGCCCTGGGGATTTATCTGCCTTCAATCCCTTCAATTTACCTAACACCACTTCCCTACTAACATGTATTTCGCTCAGTTCCTCCATCTCACTGGACCCTCTGTCCCTTACTATTTCTGGAAGATTATTTATGTCCTCCTTAGTGAAGACAGAACCAAAGTAATTATTCAATTGGTCTGCCATGTCCTTGCTCCCCATAATCAATTCACCTGTTTCTGTTTGCAGGGGACCTACATTTGTCTTTATCAGTCTTTTCCTTTTTACATATCTATAAAAGCTTTTACAGTCCGTTTTTATGTTCTCTGCCAGTTTTCTCTCATAATCTTTTTTCCCCTTCCTAATTAAGCCCTTTGTCCTCCTCTGCTGAACTCTGAATTTCTCCCAGTCCTCAGGTGAGCCACTTTCTCTGGCTAATTTGTATGCTACTTCTTTGGAATTGATACTATCCCTAATTTCTCTTGACTGGAAAGATAGAGGAAAGATAGACAGTAATAAAAAGGTGGAGGGAAGGGTGGAGCAAGGTGATAGGTGGATCCAGGTGAGGGAGTTGATAGGTAGATGGGGGAGGAGGAAAGTGGGAACGATGTAAGAACTTGGGAGCTGTTATGTAGAAGTGAAAAAGGGCCGAAAAGATGGAATCTGACATGCTCATGACAGTCATCTTTGCTGAAAAGCACAGCAGTGGATGAGAAGTGCAAAACAAATATTCCTCAGCACATTAGCACTCCATTGTTGCACTAAGACGTATGACCATTTGCCAGCACAGTTGTGCTCCCACCCATCCCAGAA
This sequence comes from Mobula hypostoma, assembly GCF_963921235.1. Classification (NCBI taxonomy): domain Eukaryota; kingdom Metazoa; phylum Chordata; class Chondrichthyes; order Myliobatiformes; family Myliobatidae; genus Mobula; species Mobula hypostoma. The sequence goes on from NC_086103.1 coordinate 4,848,409, forward strand.
TCACATATTTGATCTGTGATGGTATTGGATTAGGTGACTGCTATGTTCTAAACTCAAACAAAGATCATAAACCCTATCGGATATCAATAGCCACAAATACTCTCACTAAAGGGAGATTATGATGTAACTACCCAATCTTCAAAGACAGCCTGCCAATAACAACTACGAGAGTGGTGGGTCCCCTCTCCCTACCAAGGAGAAGATACTTCCAACTAACAAAATAGTTTAAAACACAGTTCATTTTTGATTAAATTCAGAACACATTCTTAAAATATATTGAAAACACACAGAAGATTTCTATCTTATAAAACACAAAGGTTTTCCAAAACTGGGGTACAAATTCTATAAGCTAAAACCACATACCCTTGAGCCACAGATGAACCAGTCATCTGTTGCAGAAATCGAAGGCAGAGGAACGGATTCTAGTCACCCGGTGCTTCTGTCATGTTTTGAAGTTCCTGGAGACCATTGCTAATAAGCCTGAGCTGCTGTCTTCATTTATACTCTTTTCTGCCACTTGGGTGACTTCACACACATTTGATTATTTTTCAGATTCCCTTTAACGCAGGCAGTCTAAAAGCTTCTGGAGACACATTTCCCAGGTACCCACCATTAATGCTGTGAAGCTAACTCTATGTGTACACAAACTACTCAGTTTAGTAATAGATCAGCTAATAATTTGCTGATTTGGTGACAGGATGCAGAACTGTACCTTCCAAACACTTTTTCCTTCTGCTATTCTGCAGGTCACCTTTAGGCAAGGTGTAGCACCTGCTTAGTCCCCTGATCAGGGTCATGTGAAGCCAGGGGAGCAGGTGGTGGATGGTCATATGAGCAGCTGGTACAGATCACAAGGCCTGGTTATGTGACCACTGATGCCAGGCAGACAATTTCTAAAGGGTACTGATAATGGCTGGGGTCATCTATCTTGTAAAGACTCTGCCCAGAAGAAGACAATGGCAAATCATTTCTGTAGAAAAAATTGCCAAGAACATTCATGGTCATGAGACCATAATTGCCTATGTCATACAACATGGCATAAAATGATGATGATAATAATTGATATGCTAAATGATAATTTTAATCTGATCTGCAAGCTTCTTTGAACTAAACAACTTATCCGGTCTTGTCTAATTTGAAACAAGTCAAATTACATAACCCATTGTCTTATACTGCTCTTCTTGAGCAATTAACCTAGGTGTTGTGGGGCCAGCATCTGCTCTATAGATAGTGCTTGTTTGCAAAGTTGTCTTTTTAACTTCAAACTGATTACTGCTTCCACTTACATTGAGAAATGCAGATTTGCTCATGTTTGTGATCACAAGCTAAACAAAAGATATTAGTTAGAAGTTTAACTTATTCAGAAACAACTCACAGCTGCTGTGTTTAGAAAGCGGAGCTTGGAAACAAAAGAGGACCCCTGGCCCAGTACAGTGAATATCTGTCACAGATCACACTTGTGTGGCAATTCAGTATGTTCTGGGTGGGGAAGATCTTTGATTATGTTGGCAGCCTTACTGAGACAGCTAGAGGTGTAAATGAAGTCCACAGAGGGGAGGCCGGTATCTGTGGTGCTCACAGCTCTCTGCAGTTACAGGCAGAGTAGCTGCCATGGCAAGCAGTGAGATGCATCCAGATAGGACGCACTCTATGGTACCTTTCTACGTGTGTTGGTATATCTGACCGAATAAACCAATCCCAAGATCTGAGTGAATCTCTTCTGCACTCTCACTACTATTACTGCCTCCTTTGTGGGTCGATTTATTTTTTATTTATCTAGAGATGCAACACAGCACAGGCCCTTCCAGCCCATTGAGGCACACTGCCATTCTGGTGCATTTGATTTAAATTTAACAATTGCAATGACCAAGTAATCTACTACCCAGTACATCTTTAGACTGGTGAGAAGAAACCAGAGAACCCGGAGGAAATCCATGTGGTCACGGAGAGAATGTACCAACTCCTTACAGACTACACTAGAACTGAACTTCAAGCTCTGATGCCCCAAGCTGTAATAGCGTTATGTTAACAGCTGCACTGCCATGGCACCCTGATAGAGTCCATGGCAAGGGAGCTGGTATACATGATATGCTGAGCTGTTTCCACAACACTCTGCAGTTTCATGTGGTCACAGGCAGAACAGTTGACATAACAGCAGTTGCCGTACACCTTGACTGACACTGTTTCCAATTCAAAGGGCTTCGTGTCACTAATCCTAAGAGAGTGTGTGATTGGACACACCATTGCCATAGCAATATGAGCTGCCATTCAGCAAATAAGGGATGGGAATATACAGAGGAGTTGACAAGGATGAATGATAAGGGTAGGGTAGTGGATATTGTCTATACGGACTTTTGTATTGAAATTGGAATTGTTTATTATTCAGAGCCTTCTACTGTAAAACCTCTTAGGAGTCTTTGGAGTTTGGGAGGAACAAGATATGGTAAGGCTAGTACACAAAATGCTGGAGGAACTGAGCAGGTCAGGCAGCATCTGCAGAGGGAAATAACTTGTCGAGATTTCAGGCCAAAACACTTCAGAACGTCCGGTGATGTGCTGAGCTGTGTCCACAACTCTCTGTAGTTTCTTTCAGTCAAGGACAGAGCCTTGTTGACTTCCTCCAGCTTTTTGTGTATGTTGCACAAGAATTCCAGCATCTTCAGATCTCTGGTGTTTAAGGCTAATCCATTGAACATTTTTCCCTTGTTGAAGTTGGTTGTGCTGTAAATGTGATACTGGAAGCAAATTCCATCTGCCCATCAGCAATGAGCAATTGCTTTTGAAAGTAGTTCTTCACTCATCAGTCTGCATCCTGAAACCTACAGTGCCGGGATCAAGCAGGTTAAAGTTCTGACCCCAGGAACACTATGGGACTGCAAATATTTCTAGCCTATTTTTCCTTTCAGTGAAGTTTGTTATATGTGTCCTGTTTTACAGTCTCCACAGGACAGCATGGTAAGTAGTGATAAGCACAACATTTTACAGTACCAGTGACACAGGTTCATTTCCCACGGCTGCCTGTCAGGGGTTTAAATATGCTCTCCGTGACCATCTGGTTTTCTTCTGGGTGCCCCGGTTTCCTCCCACAGTCATTGTAATTATCCCATGATTAGGCTAGGACTAAATCAGGGGACTGCTGGGCAGTGTGGCTCATAGTCATAGTCATATTTTATTGATCCCGAGGGAAATTGGTTTTTGTTACAGTTGCACCATAAATAATTAGATAGTAATAAAACCATAAATAATTAAATAGTAATATTTAAATTATGCCAGGAAATAGTCCAGGACCAGCCTATTGGCTCAGGGTGTCTGACCCTCCAAGGCAGGAGTTGTAAAGTTTGATGATCACAGGCAGGAATGACTTCCTATGACGCTCTGTGTTGCATCTCGGTGGAATGAGTCTCTGGCTGAATGTACTCCTGTGCCCACCCAGTACATTATGTAGTGGATGGGAGACATTGTCCAAGATGGCATGCAACTTGGACAGCATCCTCTTTTCAGACACCACCGTCAGAGAGTCCAGTTCCATCCCCACAACATCACTGACCTTACGAATGAGTTTGTTGATTCTGTTGGTGTCTGCTACCGTCAGCCTGCTGCCCCAGCACACAACAGCAGGGGCAGCAGGCTGAGGGACAGAAGAGCTGTATGTCAATAACTTTTTTTTTAATTCGCTGGCGAAAGAGCATCAAATACGCAGCAGAGTTTAAAAGGAAAATGAAAAGACTACAAAGTTCACTGATACACTTTCCTGATTAACAGATAAGAAAAGTGGGACTTTGTTCATGAAATACAAGATTTGAAAACTAGTCTGCACAAAGCTGTCCATCTCACTCTCTCTCACTCGCTGCTCCCAGAGGAAAGTGTCTGTGTACGAACAGTCTCTCTACCCCTCTCGCTCAATACTGCTGGTCTCCATGGGCCTTGCACAAGGTTTAATCGATGTGGTTTGTGGAATGAAATATGTAGTTCACACTATGATGTGTTTCTTGTTTCTAGACTTCTCTCTTTTTGTTGCTGTTGTGTGCGATTCCAATTGGGGAAGACTAGATCTCTGGCCTGCAGGAGGCAAGAGACATGGCACTGGATTGAACTGAACTGAGCTGAACTGAATATGCCTGGTCTCTTTTGATGTCTTTTTGATAGTGTTTTGCATTCTGTATTCCTTGTTTTTTTTTCTTGCCATTTGAGCAATTTGTTTTTTTGTATGTTGGGGGATTTGATGTTTTTCACTGAACAGGTTCCATCTTTTTTCTTTGTTTCTTGGCTGTCTGTGGAAGACAAATCTCTGGATTGTATACTGCATACATACTTTAATAATAAATGTACTTTGAATCTTTGATTAGTTTTATTTGTTACATGTGCTGTGCAATGAAACATCCAAACATATAGGGAAACATGTTGTTTGCCTCAAATCAAAGCAGTGAGGATTGTGCTGGGCAGCCTGTAAATGTCACCACGCTTCTGGCACTAACATAGCATGCCCGCAACTCACTACCCCTAATTGTACCGATTTGAAGTAAGGGAGGAAACTAGAGCTTCCAGAGGAAACCCACACAGTCACAAGAAGAATGTAGAAACCCTTTGCAGATATTGTCAGAAATTGACACCCAATTTGCGATCGCTGTAAAACAATACACTAACCACTGCACTGCCATGCAACTGTCTGACAAACATCTAAGCTTCAGGTTTATGTTTTGAGATTGTCCTCCCCAATTTTGAGTGCATACAGTTCCTCTAACTGCAACGATCAGAGATCTGAAGGCTTACAAAAGAAGAAGACGGCTTTACATGGAACTTCATGGCAGCTAGATTGTGTAAAGTAAGATCCCACAAACTGAAGTAAGGGTGGGTTACTGGTTCCTTAAAACCAGTCTCTGAGCAAATGGGGCTCGTCAACCATGGTCAGCAGCTCATCTAGAAGGAAAACTTTGATCACAAACCTCCACTGCCTTGCAATTATGTCCACTCATGGGGAAAGCTTTGGGACTAAATCCCGAGCGAAATATCCGAAGCTGGAGTCGCTAAGGCAGTCGTACATGGAGTTCAATGCTGACTGGCAACTCCTGCAACACCGCTGGTGCCATACTGTATCAGTCTCTGGTGTTCCTTTGGGTTAATCAAATGCATGGAGAGGGGGAGCTTGTTATATGGGCAACAGCTTGCTTTCCATATTGTACAGCCCTGGCTTGCACATCTAGACATCTAGGATGCAACACTCATAGTCGACCCTGACCAATGGAGGCCAAAGTAGGTAGGTATTGTCCACATGGGATTAGCTCAAAATACTGTGAAGGTATCTTTTACATATACTTGAGAGAATACTTGGAGTCATTTTTATCTTCTTATTCAAAGACAACACGTCTGGTAGTGTGACAGTCCCTCAAAGCTGCCTTCAGCAGTTCAGAACATGGGAAGCCCTGTTGACCTCTAGGATGCTACCTGGATTAGGGTCGGTATCTTATGAGGAAAGGTTGAGCAGGCTAAGGCTTCTCTTTTCAGAGTAAAGGAGGATGAGAGGCAACTTGTTAGAGTTTATGGTAGAGGAAGGGAAGCCCCTTTCTTTGAAAAAGGAGGACATCTCCTTCATCCTGGAATGAAAAGCCTCATCCTGAGAGCAGATGTGGTGGAGGCAGAGGAATTGACAGAAGGGGGTGGCGTTTTACAAATACAGTGAAACCCCGTTATAACGCGACCGTTTGGGTGAGAAGAGATAAGTTTTGGTGTACATGTGACAAACAATGCTAGTATTTCATCTTTTTCATTTATCTATCTCTTTACTTATTTGTGGTAAATTAAAGTAATATTTACATATTGCACTGTACTGCTATGATTAAACAACAAATTCCTGACATGCAATATATCAGTGATAATAAACCTGATCTGATTTGATTCTCTTTTCCCTCCTGATTTCTCTCTTAAGTGTGTTCTTAATCTTTTTATACACTTCATGGGATTCACTCATCCCTAACCTCTTAGGATCAATGTGGTCAGGCTGGATCTTTGCTGCTCTCATCTCTGAAGTGGAAGTTCACTCGAAAAACAGAGTATTGAGTATTCAAGTCTAGTACCCACACTCCAGACGGTTCAGGAAATGACTTCTTTCACTTCCCTTATTTCTTTTTTTTCAAATGTGCTTCTGCTGCTGTTGTAGTCTGTGGTCTACATTTTGGCGGTATGTTTTCAGGCCGATTGAGCGATTTGACGCTCTGCTATCTCTGAGGTTGTCCTGTGAGGCTTTGAATGAAGGGTCCAGCCTCGAGGCCAAGAAGCCTGGAGATGGGGCAGAAGCCCGTGATCAACTCCATCATCCACCAAGGAAGATTGAAATCATCAAGGCGAGTGTGGAGGGAAAGCGGGTGTTCAGTGCCATCTACCAGCACCTCGCTCGCTGCGGCTGGAGGAAAGGGTCTGTGTGTGATGGTCTCTCTCTCCGTCTTGCTCACCACTCCTGTAGGAAGTTCCCTGTGTCCAAATGATTTCTCTCTCCCTCGATGCTGTCGGAGGATGGTGCTGGAGTTCGGGCCTTGGGCAAGGTTTAACCAACCTGATCTGTGCATTGGACTCTGTAGTTCACATTATGATGTGCTTCTGGTTTCTGGTTGCTCCCTTTTTTGTTGTTATTTTTGGTGATTTTGAATCATAACAAACATTGAGTTGATATGAATATGCCTGGACTCTTTTGATTTGTGTTTGATATTCTGTGGTTTTCACTCTTTCTTGCCATTGGGGCCATTTGTTCCTTTTTTTGTGTGGTGGAGGGGGAGTTGTTATTTTTCTTTGAACATGTTCCATGGTTTCCTTTGTTTCATGGTGGTCTGTGGAGAAGGTGAATCTCAGGGTTGTATACTGCATACATACTTTGAAAAATGCCAGTCACTCCTGTTATTCACCATGAAGAACGGGTGATTGAGGAATGCACCAAGGGGTAGGCTGGGTCTGTTGTCACCTGTCAATCATAACACTGAGAAAGAGGCATGAAATCAAGAGGTTCAGAAACTAAAATTCAGCAGGTGCTGTCAATCTGAGGTAAAACCACAAAAGGCAGGAAATATTCAGCAAGCCAGGTGCATTTGTGGCAGAGAGGAACTTGCGTTTCAGGCCCTTGACCATTCATTGGTGTTTGTCAGTCTTAGTCTGTTTAAGATTCAAGCTTGTTTAATTCATTTCCAGTACACAAGTGTAAAGGAGAACAAAATAATTGTTACTCCAGATCCGATGCAGCACCAAAGAAAAACAAAATAAATGTAAATACATAAGATAGCTTATATACATTGATTGATTGTCTATAAAGAGATGCGAGGCACAAGAGTGACTCTGACTGGAAATGATGAAGCAGCAGTGGTTGGGGGTGTGGAGGGGTGGGTTAGTGGGTGGAGGTGTTGATCAGCTTTACTGCTTGGGGAAATTAACTATTTTGAGTCTGGTAGTCCTGGCTTGGATGCTATGAAGCCTTCTCCATGATGGGAGCAGGACAAACAGTCCATGAGCAGGGTGGATAGGATCCTTAATGAGGTTACTGGCCCTTTTCCAGCACATTTTGTTCTTACATCCTGATGGCAGGTAGGGTGATGTGTTGGACATTTTTGACTATCTATTGTGGAGCCTCCCTGTCTGCCGCAGTTCAGTTTCCGAACCGTGCTATGGTGCAACTTGTCAGGATGCTCTCTACCGCGCCTCTGTTGAAAGCTGTGATTATGGATGTGCATAGTCCAGTTCTCTTTGGCCTCCTCAGAAAGCTGTTGGTGAGGTTTCATGATTGTATGGAATATGTTCTGGGACCATGAGAGGTTCTACGAGATGTGCACTCTCAAGAGTTTGAAACTGGTCACAGTTTCCAATGGTGTGCCTCTGATGTAAAGTGGGGTGTGAGTGATGCAAGTTCTCCTGAAGTCGAGCTCTTCCACCTGTAAACACCAACAAGAAAATGAGTCTCAAGGTAACATATACAGTATATACTTTAATAAAAATTTTACTTTGAACTTTGAACTCAAAGAGGTGAAAAAATGAATAGGAGATGGTATGCCTCATGAGACCTCGGCTGACAGATTGCACAGGCATACAATCCATAGGTTTCACCTATCAACTGGCAGCTTGTACCCCCTCCCACCTCGTTCTTATTCTGGCTTCTTCCCCTTTCCTTTTCAGTCTCAGACTGAAACATTGACTGTTTATCTTGCTCCATTGATGCTTCTTAAAATGCTGGAGGGACTCAGCAGGCCGTGTGTGCGTTGCTCTGGATTTCCAGCATCTGCAGAATCTCTTCTGTATACAACCTATATCACTTTTGTAAATTGCAATATTAGAGCTTAAAAATAATTGAATGTGTGTGTGGATACAACAAGTAGAAATGCTGAAGTAAGCCTTATTCAGTTTTACATTTATTTCCACTGGTCACATCGAGTGAGGTTTTCATCATTTTTGTCGCCAGTCTGCCAATGCAACATCTCTGCAGATTCCTAAATAGAACTCAGGTTATGATAGGTAAATCCAGTGTGAGTGAAGAGGCTATTCTGTCATCATATCTACCGTGTTATTAAATGACATCATTGCTATTCCTGGGCCTTGAGTTCACTTAACGAACTGTTCCCTACACTTATTTAGGGCTTCAGCATAGTAACATGCCCAATTATACCTATTTGACCAATTAACCTGCTAAAGTGGGAGGAAAGGAGAGCACCTGGCGGAGACACAGGGAGAACATATTGTAGAAACTGCTGGCAGAAAGCGGCGAGAATTAGTCCCCAGGTCACTGGCACTGTAATAGAGTTACTCTAACCACTAAGCTAATGTGCAGCCCTGTAATCCTGTAATATCCTCACTGTCCATAGGTGTTTCCTTGTTAGTCTGAGTATATTCAACAGCCTTTGGAGGCAAAGTACAATACCAACATTGAAAAATCACTAGGATATGCACATGGATAAAGATAAAGATCAAGGTTAACTTTACCTGTCACACTGATGTCAAAACAAACAGTGTGATGTGTCATTTGTGTCAGATCAAATCAAATCAGCAAGGTTTGTGGTGGGCAGCCCACAAGCGTTGCCATACTTCTGGCGGCGACATACCCACATGGTCTTGTTCAATAGCACAGCAGGTGTGATGGACTGAATGGCCTGTTCTTCTTTCAATCCCATCTCTTTTACACTGAATTTATGAACAGGTAGCCAGTAAAAATATGAAAATTCATATCCCATCGACTTTCTTTAGGAACCTGCAGAGATTTTACATGCCCACAACACACAAACTCTAATCGCATATCTTTGGAATGAAGGAGGAAATCAGAACACCCGGAGGAAACCCATGCGGTCACGGGAAGCATATACAAATTCTATACAGACAGCAGTGGGAATTGAACCCCTGATCTGGCTGTTGTTTTAAATCATTACGCTAAACACTGCACTACCATACCCATCTGTGCAAGGTAGTCTTAGAGGGATATGGGTCAAACACATGTAAATGGGGGCAGCTGTGATGGGAATCTTGGTCAGCGTGGACGCGTTGCACTGAAAGATCTTCCTCTGAGTTATATTGCTCTATGACTATAATTATATAACTCAGAATCAGGGGTTCCCAACTGGGGTCCATGAACCTCTTGCTTAATGGTATTGGTCCATGGCACAAGTTTGAAATGTTGCAAATGTAAAAAAAATGCTGGAAGACAGGGTATCTGGGAGGCGGCGGGGGGGGGATGGGGAGAAGAGCAGAACAGGGGAGAGATTGGGGCTGCCAAGAGTTCACACCAGACAAGAATAAGTACGGATCTATTATTGTATTTTCTTGTAGATGTCTTTATGTAAATATTGGCATTTTTCTTTTCACTAGTTTTTGAAGTTTGATTTTTTTTATGCACCTAATAGTCACCCTTACACTAAAGTGTTAAGTGATGCCAGCCATTTTTTTCTTTGGTCATAACCCACATACTTGGGGAATTGCAAAAGATTGGGACATAACAAAGAAACTTTTCCTCATCTCTGAGCTGCCATCCTATCCTGAAATGATGTCCCACTGTTCGGAACCTTGAGAATTCACTGAGATCATTTCCTAGTCTTCCAACTCCAGTGAGTGTAGATCAGAATGTGTGTGTGTGTGTGTGTGTGTGTGTGTGTGTGTTTGTGTGTGTGTGTGTGTTTATTTGTGTGTGTGAGAGAGAGAGAGAATGGCAAGACTATAAGATATAGGAACAGAATTAGGTTATTTGACCCATTGAGTCTGCTCCGCCATTTCATCATGGCTGATCCATTTCCCTCTCAGCTTCAGTCTCCTGCTTTCTCCCCGTATCCTTTCATGCCCTGACAAATCAGGAATCCATCAAACTCTGCCTTAAATATACCTGATGACTTGGCCTCCACAGCCACCTGTGGGAACGAATTCACAAATTCACCACCCTCTGGAGAAATAAATTCCTCCTTATCACCGTTCTAAATGGATGTTCTGATGTTAACCATGAATATAACATTGCTATTCCTATTTTGAACTATGTACTTTATTTTTTATTATTGTAACTTATTATAACTTTTTATATCTGCACTCTACAGCTGTCACAAAACAACAAATTTAATGACTTATGTCAGTGTTAATAAACCTGATTCTAATTCTGATTCAGATATGCTGAGTACCAATGGGCAAAATGGCATTTTCAATAGCAAAAGATAAAAAGTCAATCAGCATATCACAGACACAGACTGTTCATAAAATCATTACTGATTTGATTTGATTGTAGCTGGACTGAAAACTCTACATTTCTGTCTAGTCACGGTAACCATTCCCCTTCATTTTTACCAAGTGTCTGTTGAACTAGAAGAAAGATGTTGTGGCTGCCTATAGATCTTGTCTTCATTCAAAATAATCTCTGTTTTACACCAACTGGCTAAAGGGTTTACTTTAAGTTAGGCAAAAATCTGCCTTGTTTTCCAAATGAATATCAATGCTTTCAAAGTTCAAAGTTTATTATCGAAGTATGCATATGCCTCTGTCTATTACCCTGAGATTCATTTTCTTGTACGTGTTCACGTAGAACAAAGAAATACAACAGAATCAATGAAAAACTACACACAAACACTGACAAAAACAATATATATATATAATAAGTAAATAAATAATATCGAGAACATGAGTTGTAGAGTCCTTGAAAGTGACTTCATAGGTTGTGGAATCAATTCAGTGTCGAGTGAGTGAAGTTATCCAGGCTTGTTCAGGAGCCTGATATTTGAAGGGTAATAAGTGTTCCTGAACGTGATGGTTTGGGACTTAAGACTCCTGATGGCAGCAGCGAAAAGAGAGCATGGTCTGGATGGTGGAGGTCCTTGATGATGGATGCTGCTTTCTTATGATAGCGCTATTTGCGGACGTGCTCAATTGTGGGGAGGGCTTTTCCTCTGATGGACTGCACTGCCTCCTAGTTAATCCTGCATCAGCCCTGTCTCTGGCCAGCCGTGTACAAACATCAATAGACTGAGGGTGACTAAATTCTTCCACTGATATGCAAGTGCTCCACTGGTAAATAGTTAATGCAAGACTTGGAAAATAGATATCTAGTTCAAGTTCCTGGGTGTAATCAACTCAGAGGATCTCAGTAGGAGCAGTATTGCGATCACTCGAGGCGAGTATGGTGTTCTGCGAAGGCAACGGTTCCCAGCCTGGGGTTCACTATTCCTCAGCTAATGCATAAAAAAGGTTGGGAACCCCTGTCCCAAGGGGTTATCTATTGGTTGGTCCTCAAGTGGCAGTAGAGGCCAATCCGGACCCACTTCCCCACTGTGCTCAGTAAGGAGTGTGTACATTCTCCCCGTGACCGCCTGGGTTTCATGAGGGTGCTCCGGTTGCCACCCGCAGTCCAAAGGTATAGTGTTTGGTAGGTTAATTGGTCGTTGTAAATTGTCCCATAATTAGGCCATGGTTAAATCAGGAGTTGCTGGGCAGCACGTCTTGAAGGGCCTGATCTGCACTGTATCTCAATAAATAAATAAATTAAATAAATAAAGATTCTGGCGCCGTGTGGACACGAGTGAGTGGCAGCTGTGGTTTGTGGTTTTGTCTTTTGCATTTTGCATCTGCTGCTAGCTGTCTGGTCAGGGTCTATCCAAACCAGAAACACTGGATCGACAGTTCTGTGCGGGCAGCACTTACCACGCGACACGGAGTTTACGTTGCCATTAATCAGCAGGAGCTCAAGAAATGCAACTACAATCTGCACAAAGTCATCATGGCAGCAAAACAATACAGAGACAAGATTCAGACTCAACTTTCCACCAGCAACTCTTGCAGCTTATGGAAAGGTCAACACACCATCGCAGACTTCAAAGCTCAATGCAGTGGAGTTTCCAACATCGATGTCTCTCTCCCAGAGAAGCTAAATCTTTTTTTACGCTCGATTCGACATTGCCAATACTGAGCCCCTGAGGAGACCTGCAGATGACGCGACTGGCAGCTTGGTCATCTCTGAGGCCAAAGTACGCAGGTGTTTCCAACAGGTGGACAGTCGCAAGGCCAAGGGACCGGACGGCATACCAGGGTGAATACTCAGGACGTGCGTGGCACAACTGGCAGATGTGTTTACAGACATTTTTAATCTCTCCCTCTCCCAGTGTAGACTGCCCTCCTGCTTCAAAACATTCACCATTGCTCCGGTACATAAAAAGACCAAGGTAACCTGTCTGAACGACTGGCATCCTGTTGCACTCACCTCAATAATAAGCAAATGCTTTGAGAGACCGGTCAAGGACTACAATTGCAGCATGCTGCCATCCACACTGGACCCCTTACAATTCACCTACCGACACAACCGATTGACAGACAAAACAATAGCCACAGTTCTGCACACACCATCCTTACACATCTGGAGAAGAGGGATGTTTATGTGAGAATGCTGTTCTTGGACTACAGTTCAGCATTCAACACCACAATTCCCTCCGGGCTCGACAAGAAGCTCAGAGACCTCAGCCTTCACTCTGCATTGTGTAGCTGGATCCTGGACTTCCTGTCAGAGCACCAGCAGGTGGTAAGTGTGGACTCTCTCACCTCCGACCCTCAACACAGGTGCCCCTCTGGGCTGTGTACTAAGCACCTTCCTTTACTTTCTGTATACCCATGACTGTGTCACCACCCACCGCTCCAATCTGCTAATTAGATTTGTTGATGACACTGCACTGTCTCAAATAACAATGAGGCACCCTACAGAGAAGAAGTCATCATCCTGACACAGTGGTGTCAGGAATTATAGACTAGTTACCCTGACATCAGTGGTGGGGAAGATGCTGGAGTCAATTATAAAAGGTGAAATTGTGGCATATTTGGATAGCAGTAACAGGATCTGTCCAAGTCAGCATGGATCTACAAAGGGGAAATCATGCTTGACTAATCTCTTGGAATTTTTTGAGGATGTAACTAGGAAAATGGTCAAGGATGTAGTGTACCTGGACCTTCAGAAAGCCTTTGATAAGGTCCCACATAGGAGATTAGTGGGCAAAATTAGAGCACATGGTATTGGGGGTGTTGGAAAATAGTTTGGCAGACAGGAAACAAAGAATAGGGATTAACGGGTCCCTTTCAGAATGGTAGGCAGTGACTAGTGGGGTACTGCAAGGCTTGGTGCTGGGACCGCAGCTATTTACAATATACATTAATGATTTAGATGAAGGGATTAAAAGTAACATTAGCAAATTTGTAGATGACACAAAGCTGGGTGGCAGTGTGAAATATGAGGAGGATGTTATGTGAATGCAGGGTGACTTAGATAGTTTGGGTGAGTGGGCAGATGCAGTTTAATGTAGATAAATGTGAGGTTATCCACTTTAGTGGCAAGAATAGGAAGGCAGATTATTATCTGAATGGTGTCAAGTTAGGAAAAGGGGAAGTACCACGAGATCTAGGTGTCCTTGTTCATCAGTCACTGAAAGAAAGCATGCAGGTACAGCAGGCAGTGAAGAAAGCTAATGGCATGTTGGCCTTCATAACAAGGGGAGTTTAGTATAGGAGCAAAGAGGTCCTTCTGCCGTTGTACAAGGCCCTGGTGAGACCACACCTGGAGTATTGTGTGCAGTTTTGGTCTCCAAATTTGTGGAAGGACATTCTTGCTATTGAGGGAGTGCAGCGTAGGTTCACGAGGTTAATTCCCGGGATGGCAGGTCTGTCATATGTTGAAAGATTGGAGTGACTGGGCTTGTATGCACTGAAATTTAGAAGGTTGAGAGGGGATCTGATTGAAACATATAAGATTATTAAGGGATTGGACATGCTAGAGACAGGAAACATGTTCCCGATGTTGGGGGAGTCCAGAACCAGAGGCCACGGTTTAAGAATAAGGGGGTAGGCCATTTAAAATGGAGTTGAGGGAAAACTTTTTCACCCAGAGAGTTTTGGATCTGTGGAATGCTCTGCCTCAGAAGGCAGTGGAGGCCAGTTCTCTGGATGCTTTCAAGAGAGAGTTAGGTAGAGCTCTTAAAGATAATGGAGTCAAGGGATATGGGGAGAAGGCAGGAATCGGGTACTGATTGTGGATGATCAGCCATGATCATAGTGAATGGCGGTGCTGGCTTGAAGGGTCGAGTGGCCTACTCCTTCACCTATTGTCTGTTGTTTATTGTGTATAAAACAACCTCTTGCTCAATGTCACAAAAACAAAGGAGCTGGTTGTGGATTACAGGAGGAATGGAGACAGGCCAACCCCTATTGACATCAATGGATCTGGGGTTGAGAGTGTGAACAGCTTTAAGTTCCTCAGCATAAACATCACTGAGGATTTCAAGTGGTCTGTACATACCGGCTGTATGGTGAAAAAGGCACAACAGTGCCTCTTTCATCTCAGACGGTTGAAAAAGTTTGACATGGGCCCCCAAATTCTAAGAACTTTCTATAGGGGAACAATTCAGAACACCCTGACTGGCTGCATCACAGCCTGGTATGGGAACTGTACTTCCCTCAACTGCAGAACTCTGCAAAGAGTGGTGTGGACAGCCCAATGTTTCTGTAGATGTGAACTTCCCGCTATTCAGGACATTTACAGAAAACATTGCCAAGATCTGCCTTGTCTCCCTTCTTGAATATGGTCACTACTAAAGCACCCCTGAGCTCGGAGGGCAGTTGTTCCTTTCCCAGATCGTCAGGAACAGAGAGGTGATGCAGGAATACTGGTCCACCTTCCTTGATTATCTCTGCTAGGATCCCATCAGGAGCAAAGCTTTGTTACTTTTCAGGATCCTGATGGAATCACTTACCTCTTAAATACCATTAAGATAGCACCATTCAGTGATAACTCTTTGTGTACCGCTCTGATGCGACTCATAATGTTCCCATTATTAACTACTATAACTGAAATCCACATTCACAGCCATGGCTACTTCAGTAAACAGCATCGTTTTCAGACATTTAAAAAATCTATCAATACTCAAAATCAATGAACCTTGGACAGCAGACTCAGATTGTGAGTGCTGTTCCCCTTTAAGAAAACAGAAGCAGGGATGGAGCACCAATCAACAGGTACGATTAAAATGCAGAGGCTTTACACTTACAGTCGTGACTATCCTTCTGGCAGATGTACAATCTCTGGAAAATAAACCTGAAGACACCTGAAGAAGGCAGCATCCTAATGAAGGACCTTCCCATCCAGAACATGCCCTCATCTCATCAATCACTCTCATCAGTGAGGAGGCACAGGAGCCTGAAGACCCACACTCAAAGTTTTAGGAACAGCTTCTTTCCCGCCACCGTGGAATTTCTGAATGGTCCCTGAACCCACAAACACTACCTCATTTTCAAACAAGAGAAAATCTGCAAAAGCTGGAAATCCAAGCAACACACACAAAATGCCGGAGAACTCAGCAGGTCAGGCAGCATCGATGGAAAAGAGTATTGTCGACATTTTGGGCCGAAACCCTTCAGCAGAACAACGCTACCTCATTAATCAACTTCTCTGTTATTTATTTATTTTTGTTCTTATAGTAATTTTTAAGTCATGCATGATATATCAAAGTTCAAAGTAAATTTATTATCAAAATACATACGTGTATGTCACCATACACAACTCTGAGATTCATTTTCTTGTTAGTATTCATAGTAAATACAAAGAAGCAAAAAAAAGCGATAACTATCAAGAAAATTAGATGAAGAGCCCTTGAAAGTGAGTCCATAGGTTGTGGGAACTTTCAGTATTGAGGTAAGTGAAGTTATTCTCTTTGTTCAGAATCCTGATGGTTGAAGGGTAATAACTATTCCTGAACCTTGTGGTGTGGGTCCTGAAGCTCCTGTACCTCTTTCCTAATGGCAACAGTGAGAGACTTCAATCAGGCTTGTTTGAAGGAATGTCACTGACAATAAACGCTATTCTGATTCTGATTCTATAGCCTCTGCACTGTGTCTGTCTACCTGCACTGTACTGTACGTTCCCTGTAGCTGCTACACTATGTTCTGCAGCAACATACACAAAATGCTGGAGGAACTCGGCAGGTCCAGCAAAACAGTCGACATTTCGTCCTGAGGCCCTTCTTCAGGACTGGAGAGGAAGGGGGAAGACACCGAGTAAAAAAGATGGGGGGAGGGGAAGGAGAATAGCTAGAAAGTGATAGGTGAAGCCAGGTGGGTAGGAAAGATAAGCGGCCAGAGATGAAGGAATCTGATAGGAGGAGAGAGTAGATGATAGGAGAAAGGGAAGGAGATGGGGAACCAGAGGGAAGTGATAGGCAGGTGAGAAGATTTAAGTGGCTAGGGTGGAGAATAGAAGAGGATTTTACCAGAAGCAGGAATTGATATTCGTACCATCAGGTTAGAGGCTACCCAGAAGAAATATTCTGCTTTCTGTTTTCTTTTTACCTCTTCAATATAATTATGTATGGCACGATCAATACCCAACATTTGAAATAACAGGTTTAAGTAATTCAAAACTATAAATTATTTTAAGAATCAAGAAAAAAGTGGACAAAACAATTCCTTAAAATTCTCAAAATCAATGAAAGTGTGTAAGATTAGTTAAAATAAAGGGGGAAAAAAGTAAATAGATAACTTCAAATTCAGGATGAATGTCCCTCATTCAGATGAAAGTGGATATGTTACTTACATTGCCCTTTTTTGTAAAGTCAAGTGACAGATTCCAAGTCCATCTGGGCACTCTCTTCACAACGCCAATGTTCTGTTGCTTGACTCAAGGGTGACTCCATTTGTGAAGCAGAAGATCAGTCTCACAAGGCGCCTGACCTTTTGCTCATCTTTTGCACTTGCAATTCTATGTGCAGTCACATTCTGTGCGCGGAGGGTGAGCATTGCTGGGTAGGGCAGTGTTTAATACCCATTCTTAACAGCCATTTAAAAGAGAAAAATTAATCCACTTTTATCTTACAGTTAGCAGGGCAGGAACATGGGAGTGAATGGCCTATCTCTACTTCTGTTGCCTGATGCTCATCAACATGAAAGATTAAAAGACGCCTCCACAAGACCGCAAGAAATTATAGACAGTTGTGGACACAGCTCAGTAAGTCACAGAAACCAGCCTTCCTTCCATGAACTTAGTCAATGCTTTTGACCTCCCCAGTAAAGCAGCCAACATAATCAAAGATCCTACCATCCGAGACATTCTCACTTCTCCCCTCTCCTGTCAGGCCTAAGATACAAAAACTTGAGGCTCAAGGACAGCTTCTATCCCATTGTTATCGGACTCTTGAATGGACCTCTTGTACAATAAGATGGATTCTTAGCCTCACAACCTATGATCTTGCCTATAATGCAATTCCTTGGTAGCTTTTACACTTTATTCTGCATTGCTGTTGTTTTACCTTAATATACTGTGTAATGATTTGATCTTTTTGAACAGTATGCAAGACAAGCTTTTCACTGTTTCTTAATTCATGTAACAATAATAAACTAACCATCACCAAAACAATGCACGTCAAAAGAATCTGCTTTTCCCAAAGAGTAGTGAATTTGTGGAATTCTTTACAGGAAGCAACTGAGGCAACCTCATTAAATGCATTTAAGTTCCAGTGAGATAGTTTTTTGCACAGCAAGGGAATTGAGGTCGATTGGGAAAAGGCAGGGAGGTGGGGCTGAGTCCATGCCCAGGATCAGCCATGATCTTATTGAATGGTTCGAGAGGCCAGATGGCAGACTCTTGGTGGTCCTAGTCCTTATGGTCTTATGTTCACTTGGAGAGCGCCTTGGTGTAATGTCTGACGGCATTCGAGGGAATGCAACATGTCTACAGCCCTGTTCTGAAGGCCCAGCCTCCATTTTATATTCATACATGAAGAGAAATTGTGAGGTTCATGTCAGTTTCATGATGTATGGACAATGAGCCCATAAGACATCACAGCAGAATTATGCCGTTTGGCCCATTGAGTCTGCTCAGCTATTCGAATCATGACTGATTTATTTTCCCTCTCAACCCCATTCTCCTGCCTTCTCCCCATACCTTTGATGCCCTTACTAATCAAGAGCCTATCAATCTCCACTTCAAATATTCCTCAATAACTTGGTCTCCATAGCCATCTGTGGCAATGAATTCACCACCCTGACCAAAGAAAATCCTCCTCGTCTCTGTTCTAAAGGACATCCTCATATTCTGAGGCTGTGCCCTCGGTCCCCACTATAGGAAACATCCTCTCCACATCCACTCTATGTAGGCCTTACATTATTTAATAGGTTCCAATGTGATCCTCCCTCATTCTTCCAAACTTCAGTAAGTACAGGTCCAGGGCCATAAAACACTCCTCATGTTCACAAACATAAGAGATGGTTTCATTATCACTGGTGCTGCAAATTCCAGGCCAAAGAACCTCCATTGCTCTCTGCTTAGAATCTAAGGTTAAGTTCACTGGCACTGTAAGTCAAATGCACCCCCTTATGTAATGGCTGGGACAAGATCACTTCAATGATTTGAATTGAATTGAATTGACTTCATTACTTACATCCTTCAAGTACATGAGGAGTAAAGATCTTTGTTACATCTCCATTCAAATGTGAATGGTGTAATTCATAGTAATTTATAATAAATATTATGTACAATAGGATAGTCAATATAACATAGAAATACAGTAGCGTCAGCATGAATTAAGCAGTCTGATGGCCTGGTGGAAGAAGCTGTTCTGGAGCCTGTTGGTCCTGGGTTTTTGCTGCGGCACCGTTTCCCAGATGGTAGCAGCTGGAACAGTTTGTGGTTGGGGTGACTTGGGTCTCCAGTGATACTTCGGGCCCCTTTTTGCACACCTGTCTTTCTAAAGTCCTGAATAGTGGGAAGTTCACACCTACAGGTGTGCTTGTCTGTCCACACCATTCTCGGCAGGATCCTGCAATTGAGGGAAGTACAGTTCCCATACCAGGCAGTGATTCAGCCAGTCAGGGTGCTCTCATGTAGAACATAGAATAGTACAGCACAGTACAGGCCCTTCGGCCCACAATGTTGTGCCGACCCTCAAACCCTGCCTCCCATATAACCCCCCACCTTAAATTCCTCCATATACCTGTCTAGTAGTCTCTTAAACTTCACTAGTGTATCTGCCTCCACCACTGACTCATTCCACGCACCAACCACTCTCTGAGTAAAAAACCTTTCTCTAATATCCCCCTTGAACTTCCCACCCCTTACCTTGAAGCCATGTCCTCTTGTATTGAGCAGTGGTGCCCTGGGGAAGAGGCGCTGGCTATCCACTCTATCTATTCCTCTTATTATCTTGTACACCTCTGTCATGTCTCCTCTCATCCTCCTTCTCTCCAAAGAGTAAAGCCCTAGCTCCCTTAATCATGCCGCAATAAAAAGAACTTGGGGGTCCATACCAAACTTCTTCAGTCATCTGAGGTGAAAGAGGTGTTATTGAGCCATTTTTCTTAACCACACAGCCAGTAAGTACAGACCAGGTGAAGCATGGCATGATCCCAGTGTGTCATCCAACCTGACAGGGAGAAATTCTGAGAATGTCAGAATTGCAAAGAGAAAAATGATAGAATATAAGGTAAGCAGAGCTAGGGGTGTCTGTACTTTACTTACTTACACCAACTAGTGGCCAGAATAAAAATTGTTCCTACATGAGATGAAAGGGAAGCAAAATACTGTCCATGCTGGAAATCTGAAATAAAGCAGACATGCTCAAAGCAATTGGCACGTTGGGGTACATCTGTGGAGAGAGAAATAGGATTAACTTTTCAGGCTTGTGATTGCTCATTGAATCTGCCAGACACATCATTCCATACACACGTACATCAAAGTTGTGAAAAGTAAAACAGAAAGTAGAATATAGTGTTGCAGTTACAAAGTGCAGTGCAGGCAGACAAATCAAGTGCAAGGGCCATGACGAGGTGGATTGGGAGGTGAAGAGGTCAGCTTTTAGTGCATGAGATCCTTTCGAGAATCTGATTTACTGGCTAGGAGAGCCATTTTATTGAAGTGGAAGGATTCTAATCCACCTACGGTCTTTTACTGGCTCTCCTCCATTATGTCCTGTTTAAGTTTAGAGAAAATAGGAAGTTGGACATTTGGCACATCCTTTAAATTTGAGCAAATCTGGTGACCTTTTATCCAATATTTTCATTTAATTTGATTTATTACTCTTTTAATTTTTTTTCAAAGTTTTAGATTTGATCAGAAAGTCTTTTTTTTTATCGTATCCTCAAAATGGACTGCCCAGTCCCTTTTTTTCTGTTTTTTTTAATATATAGTGTACAGTAGGGTTTTTTTTCCTTCATTTAAAACTCAATGCTTTTTCTTTTCTCTTCATAAACTGATAGGAGGAGAATTGCTACTTTCATTTTTTTAATTTATATTTTATACTATTTTAACAATATCTATGATTTTGACAACGTCTATCTTAATCTTGGTTTATATTGTTAATGATATATATATTTGAGATAATTCTCCTCTTGATTGTATTTATGCTCCTTTTAAATCAATAAAAAGATTAAGAAAGAAAAAATCTGATTATTGTTATCATTTCAGAATTATGGAGTCATACAACATAGAAACAGGCTCTTCAGCCCAATTCATTCATGCTGACCACTCATTCATATTTCCCATCCGCCTGTGTTGACACAAAGCCCTGTAGGCCTCTTCTATCCATTTACTTACCGAGATGGCTTTTAAATATTGCTATTGTGCTCGCCTCAACTATTGTTTCTGGCAGCGCGTTTCAAGTATGAAACACCCTTTTCATGAAGAACTTGATGTGGCGAGGATATTTCCTATGGTGGAGAGTATCCAGAACGAGAGAGCAGCGCCTCAAAATTGAGGGATGGCCCTTTAGAACAGAGGTAAGGAGGAATTCCTTTCGTTAGAGAGTAGTAAATCTGTGGAATGCTCTGCCACAGACTGCAGTGGACGCCAAGTCCATGCGTATATTTAAGGCGGAAGTTAATTGTTTCCTAATTGGTCAGGGCATCAAAGGATATGGCGAGAAGGTAGGTGTAAGGATTTGAGTTAGATCCAGGATCAGCCATGATGGAATGGCAGAGCAGACTCAATGTGCTGAATGGCTGAATTCTGCTCTTAGCTTTGTGGTCTAATGGTTTTATTGTCTTCATTTAGATGAGGAAGAATTTCTTTTTACAGAGGGTAATGGAAGTGTGGCATTCATTGCCACAGGTAGCAGTGGAGGCCAAGTGATTGAGTAGACAGAGAGGAGGTTGATAGGTATTTAATTAGTAAAGGTATCAAAGGTTACGGGAAGAAGGCAGGAGAATGCCGTTGAGAGGGATAATAAGTCAGCCATGATGTAATGGCAGAGCAGACGTAATGGGCCAACTGGCCTCGGCTTTTCCTACGTCTTATGGTCTTATGGTCTAACTTAGCTCGAGTTTGAGAAGAGATTTGACAGTGGTACAAAAGACCACAATAAGTTTAGACAATGGGATAAATGCGGAGAAGTTGGTCCCTCTAGTGAATGGTTCATCCCAGAGAATGCACCTGATGGACTCGGTTATAGAAGATGCTATATGAGACAATATATTTTTATGCAGTGGGTGGTTCCCAGAGGAAAAGAGAGCTTCAGTGTAATTCCATTAAAATGAAAAGAACACCCGACAATGGTGTAAACAGCCAGTATGTCAGGCAACCTCTGTGGGGAAAGAATTAATATTTCATGCAGTAACACATCTCTATACATGGCTTTTCGCTGTACCTCAGTACACCTGCTAATAATAAGCCAATTCCAATTCCTCTGTTGTTAGTTGAAGTTATTCTTGGTATTTGGTCATTGAATAGCCTGCTGCAGGATGGCCACGTCTCAGAAGACATCTTCCATGTTGGGGCTTCGCAGCCTGCAGTGCATGGACCGCTTGTTTAATGCTATTGGTGCATGGCATAAAAAAAAGGTTGTGAACCTCTGCCCAACAGTGAGTTGGCTTCAGCAAGAGCGTCGCTGGCTGCCTACAGGATGTCTGCAAGTGGGACACCAAGGTGTTGGCATCAACTATGAGTCCTGGGAGTAGAGAAACACCCTGAAACAACACCTTAAGTCTGGTGTGGTTATCTACCTGGCACGGTTGGCGAAGAAAAGTTCCTGAAAGTGACAGAAAACAAGTGGGCCCACAGAAAGGAATGCTACCCAAAAAGGCTCAATATTCAGTACAGGCATCCATATCATCACCCTGGCTTGGCTTCACCAACGAAGATTTAGGAAGGGGGCTGCCCACGTCTTCTGCAGGCTCGTTGGTGGCTGACGAGGCCAACACAGGACAGGCAGGCCCAGCCACAGCGGCTGTGAGGGAAATTCTGTTTGGGGAGGATGGTTGTAGATGTGGATGTGTCCTTCAGCCTGTGCAGTAGTATTTTAGGTGAAGTGCAGTTTTCGCGGTACTGGCCCCACCCTTTACACGCGGGGTTCATCTGCCATAGCCGAGCAAGCTGGGACAGTGACAGCGGGGTCCTCGGGTCGTAGGAGTTACGTCGGAGTGTCCTTCTCCTGGGTGGATGGCCTGACAAGGCTAACGAGCCCCGCGTGCCCGGGTTTGGATTCAGAGTTGTCCTTCTCTTAGGCTGGCTGCCAACCAAGGCTAACGAGCCCAGCCGACCCATCCAGTTATACCGCCGGATACTCGGTCGCGCCATGACGTAGCAAGCTCGGTGGAAACGGGGGGGCACCGACGGGAAGGTGTTGCTACGGATGCAGTAATGTAGGAGAGGCCGTTTGCAGTGGCCTCCTGCCTAGCAGGCCAGACAGTGACCACGCGGCGATCACCACACTGGGAAAGGAGAGGCGATGTATTGCACGTACACTTTCCCTGGGTGAGCTGGACGTCAGGCCCAGACCTCACCCGGGACCCCCCCCCCCCAGGCATTCATCTATTTTCTAAGATATTAACAGCTTCACAGTATGTGAGCTTAGTGCAGGAAAGTGTTTTTTGAAGTAAACAAAAAAAAACATGATCTTGTATTGAAAAGGCACAAGGAGCTGAATGAACTACCCCTGCTTCTGTTCTTACGTTATTGCATGAAATATTAACTCCCTCCCCACAAATGCTGCCTGACATTGAGCTTTGAGCAGAGATCACTACAGCATTGTATAGGCCCTTCAGCCTGCAATGTTGTGCTGACTTTTTAATCCACTCTAAAATCAATCCAACCCTTTTCCTCCCACATAGCCCTTCATTTTCCTTTCATCCATGTGTTTATCTAACAGTTTCTTAAACATCCTTAATGTATCTGCCTCCACCCGACCTCTGGCAGCATTTTCAAGCACTCACCACTCTCTGTGTAAAAAACCTCCTCTCACTTCCTCCTGTACTTTCCTCGAATGACCTTAGAATGATACTCCCCTCATGTTAGCCAGTTGCATCCTTCAAAAAAGTCTCTGACTGCCTACTTGATCTAAGTCTCTTACCAACTTCTATACCTCTAACAAGTCACCTCTCATCCTCCTTTGCTCCGAAGAGAAAAGCCATAGCGCGCTCAATCTGTCTTTGTGGCACGTGCTCTCTAATGCAGGTAGCATCCTGGTAGATCTCCTCTGCACCCTCTCTGACCTTCTACATCATTCCAATGTTGAGCCTGCCAGGTATGTTTGGTATTTACTGCACTGCTGGTTGTTCATTCAAAGGTCTTGATTGATTCTATTTCTCACACCCTTTAAGCAGTACTTTCCAGATGGGAAACACCCTCTGTGTAAAAATGTTTTGTCTCACGTTGCAGTGTCTACCACCCTTAGTTCATCAGATGTATCCCCTGGGATAGACTATTCAACAGAGGGAACAGCTTTACCCCATTGTCTAGACTCTCACTGTGATACAATAATGGTGTCTTTGCTGTTAGTTGCCAAAGTCCTAAACTCTTGACTTCCCACTTTATTCCAGAAATGTCTTAAAGGATGAGAAGGCAATAAAGAGAGAAGAATTATTTTCTTGTAGTTTAACTTTCCTATGTTTGCTGGTATTTTTATATGATCACCTATTTTCACTTTATTAGGTACAGCACTCTTGTTAATGCACATATTTGATTTGCCAATCATGTGGCAGCAGCTCAATGCATAAAAGTATGCAGACATGGTCAAGAAGTTCAGCTGTTGTTCAGACCAAACATCAGAATGGGGAACAGATGTGATCTAAGTGACTTTGACCATGGAATAGTTGTTGGTGCCAGACAGGGAGGTTTGAGTATCTCAGAAACAGCTGATCTCACACACAATAGTCTCTATAGTTGACAGAGAATGGTGCAAAAACAAATAATGTCCAGTGAGTGGAAACTCTGTGGGCAAAAATACCTTGTTACTGAGAGGGGTCAGAGGAGAATGACTAGACCTGGTCAATCTGGCAGGAAGGTAACCATACGCTCTGAGCATCTCTGAATGCACAACATGTTGAACCTTGAAATCAATAGGCTGCAGCTTCAAAGGACCTTTGAAGTGCATCCACACCAGGTAGGCATCAGGCCGAGTGGTCCCAGGTTGAAGTCCAGCTGGCTCCTTGCATGTTTTCCATCCATGCAGGCCTGAGTATCAAGCTGCCAACTCAGCCTCATAAAAAACAGACAAAACCACTAAAGAAACAGCAAATTTGCTGCCCGGAGCACCACAAGACATGAAAAGAAACAACAACAGTTGCTTCGGTATTTTTCTAGAAACTTCTTAGTTTTCAATAGCAGGTTTCATGACACTTGAATCTAGCTATTTTATAGGTTAATTGTTGTTATCTCTAGTCTGAGTACCAGATGACCATGACTTCTTTCTCCTTTGTTTTTTCTTTGTTCCCTTGTCTACTCTGTCTTGTTCGTAGCCCACTCTTGTAACACTCTGTAAAATGGTCATAAGCAATAAGTTTTATGCCTAATTCTTGACTTCCAGAGAGGATTGGATCACAAAATATCAGGATCCATAGATGCAATCATTGCTGTACAGATTAATTTCAGGAATAATTAGGAGAACAGATTCAGAGATGTGCAGGGATTTGGGAAGGTTATAAACCTAAAGGAAATGATACAGTGGTGACTCTTTCAGGAGAATTGAAAATAGGAATGAATATAACACTTAGAACTGGAAACATGCCAGATCATCAGTGCCAGGCAGAAAGCATTGAAGTAATGTGTAAATGGACCAAGTGTGGGTCTTCACACAGGCATAGAGCTCTGGATGACCTCAAGCTGTATGTATTCTCCCATGGCTGGCAAATAAACTCGCAGTGCAATCTTTTGAAAATTTCTCAGAAATATCAGTACAGCATCCAAATTTATACTTAATATCATCATTGCAATTTTTTTTATATAATGTGCAATTGATTAAAACAGCCAACCAATTCTGAACCTAAAATGGGTGCTAAAATCTGGGTACTCGGGAATTCTTGCCAAAGTAACAAGATTAAAATGCATAAACTCAAGAGATTATGCAGTTCCTGGAAATCCACAGCAACACACATAAGATGCTAGAGGAACTCAGCAGGTCAGGCAGCACCTGTGAAGAGGAATAAACAATTGATGTTTTGGGCTGAGACCCTTCATCAGGACTGGAAAGGGAGGGGAGAAAGAAAAAACGAGAACAGAATAAGAAGTGGGTTGGGGGTAGAGGAAGGAGTACAAGGTAGCATGTGATAGGTGAAGCCAGGTGAGCGGGAAGGTGGGTGGGTGAGGGGGATGGGTATGAGTTGAGAAGCTGGGAGGTGATAGGTGGAAGAGTTAAAGGGCTGAAGAAGAAGGGATCTGATAAGACAGGACAGTGGACCATGGAAGAAAGGGAGAGACCACAGGCAGCAGAGAGAGTGGATGGGCAGGTGAGGCGAAGAAGTTAAAAGGGGAGCCAGAACAGGAAATGGAGAATGAGAGAAGAGGGTGGGTGGAGAAATGTCCAAAAGAGAAGGTGCATGATAGGGGTGGAGGATCGGAGCAATGAATACAACCAGTGAACCCATTGTGACTAAGTCAGGGACACAACAGGCACTCATGACAAAGAGATATATTGAAGCAAAAATTGCTGGAATCAGCAGCAACACAGAAGGTGCTGGAAGCACTCAGCAGCTCTCCACCTGTAATGTTGTCTGTCCATTTCCCTCTGTAGATACAAAGTTCAAAGTAAATTTTATTATCAAAGTATATACACGTCACCATACACGGTCCTGAGATTCATAGCAACACACACAAAATGCTGGAGGAACTCAGCAGGCCAGGCAGCATCTATGGAACAGAGTAAACAGCCGACTACACTTCAACTAATTCATCTGATAAAGGGTCTCGGCCAGAAACATTGACTGTTTACTCTTTCCCATAGATGCTGCCTGATTGGCTGAGTTCCTCCAGCATTTTGTGTGTGTCGCTTTGGATGTCCAGCATCTGCAGATTTTCTCCTGCCCAATATTCACTTCCTTGCAGGCATACTCAATAAATACAAAGAGAAATAAATAATAATAAATAAATATCAACAACAAGAGATGAAGAGGCCTTGAAAGTGAGTCCATTGGTTGTGGGAACATTTCAATGATGGAGCAAGTGAAGTTGAGTTAAGTTATCCCCTTTGGTTCAAAAGCATGATGGTTGAGGGGTAGTAACTCTTCCTCAACCTGGCGCTGCGTGTCCTGAGGCTCCTGTACCTTCTTCCTGATGCTGCCTGATCCATTGAGCTTCCCCAGTGTTTTTGTGCTACACAAGTGTTGAGACATCTACTTAATCTCATTCTCCAGCCTTCTCTCCATAGACCTTTAATTCAAATATTTATTCACTTCCCATTTAAAAGCAATTATGGATTATGCTTCCACCACACTTTCTGCTGGTGCTTTCCATTTTCTGACTACTCTCTGTGCTCAAAAATAATTTAATTTTAATTCATACATGGGATGTGGGTGTTGCTGACAAGCGCAGCATTTTTTCACCCATCACTAATTTCCCTTGAGGAAGTGGTAGTGAGCAATTTAAAACACTACAGTCTGTGGGGTGAAGGATCTTCCATTGTGTTGTAAAATATCCTGACTTCTTTCTACATCCCTTTTTGCATTTAAACAACAATTCCTGCCCACTCGCTTCCAGAAAGCAACACCGGCACTGAGGACATTTCTAAATGCTTTACAGTCTGTGAAGTACTTTTGAAGTATGGTTGCAATTATAAAGTAAGGAAAGCAATTGTAATAGAAGGCAGTCATTCAATCAGCAGGGAAACAGGCCATTTGGCCCATCTGTTCTGTGCCAACCAAGATTCACATCTAAGCTAGTTGCATTTACCCATGATTAATTGATTTTCAGATTCAGATTCAGATTTACTTATCACATGTACATCAGAACACCCGGGAAGTCAGAAGGCCAGGAAGCATCTATGGAAAAGAACATACACGTATGGTCAATGTTTCAGACTGAGACCTTGGAAAAGAAGGGAGAAGGAGTCAGACTAATAAGGTGGGGGGGGGCGCGGGAGGAGGCAAGGAAGAACTACAAGGTGGCAGGTGATAGGTGAAACCGGGAAAGAGGAAGGGGGTGAGGTAAAGTCGATTGGTGAAAGAAATAAATGGCTGGAAAGTGGGGTATCTGGTAGGAGAGGAGAGTCCCTCCAGCAATTTGAGCGTGTTGCTTTGGATTTCCAGCATCTGCAGATTTTCTTATGTTTATGGCCACCCTCTGCTTGAAAGTGTTGCCCCTCTGGTTTCTATTAAGTCTCTCCCCCACACCTTAAATGCATGCCCTCTTTTTCTTTGTTCCACGACTTGAAAAACACTGTGTTTATTGATCAATTTTATATCTTTTATAAGATGTTTGAACAGAAAATTCTACAAAAGGTAGTGGATTCAGCCCAGTACTTAATGGTAAAGCCCTCCCAGCCACTGAGTGCATTTACCTGAAATGCTGTCACAGGAAAGCAGCATCAAATGAATAAAGTCCCAACCTGCTCAGCTTCTTTCCAGAAGTTAGTCCCTAGAATCCTAGCAATATCCTTGAATAAATATAAGATTCTGCAGATACTGGAAATCCAGAGTAACACACACAAAATGCTAGAGAAACTCAGCAGGTCGACAGCATCTATGGAGAGGAACAAACAGCTGACATTTCATCAGGATGAAGGATCTTGGCCCAAAACATCCTTGAATATTTGCTGTGCACTCTTTCCAGCCAAAAGCAGGGTGACCTAATGGAAAGTGAAAACAAATATTGCTGAACGATTGACTGCTGTTTGACCTGCTGAGTTTCTCCAGCATTTTGTGTTCGTTGCTCTGGATTTCCAGCATCTACATAATCTCTTTGTTGTTTTCAAAATGTGGCTCACTAATGTTTTGTACGATTGCAATGTAAAATTCCGGCCCCTATACTCATTGCTCTTATTGGTAAAGGTCAGTGTGCTAAAGGCTTTCTTCACCAGCCTGTCCAGCTGCAAAACCTTTTTCAGGGAAGTTTAGTCAGCATGTATACAGCACATTCCCACCTGCACCATTGTGATAATGTCACAACCGGGGATCTTTTTAAAAAGAAAAGTTTTTTGTCGGTTGGTATGTGGACTGTATTTTTCTCAATGTCACCTCATAGGTATGCATTGTCCTTGGATTGTTTACCTTTTAGGTCTAATTGTTTGCCTTTGCACCAGTCCTAACTTTGTCATTTGGGATCATTGGGGATTGCTAAATTCTTTGTTTTTATCACTTTCATTCAGTTTGGGATCATTTAATGAGCACGGTATTGTTAATTGTTCCGGGGTGTATTTCGGAGGGGCATGCCAACCCCTTGTTGGGTCATGTGGTTCCTTGTCAGGTGAAACTCAAACCAAGTTCTTCTGTGTATCGTCAGTGGTTTCTGTTTATCAAGATTCAGTATAGCTTGCCTGAGCTGTTGTTAGTTTTCCTAGTTAATTTTTGAAATAAACCTTTAGTTTTATTTGAATTGCCAAAGTCTACTTGATTCCTGCACTTAAGTTCACTAGTGATCCTTACAGATAACGGTTGGAGTATTTGCTTTTGTATTGTTGATAGACAGATAACATAGATACAGTAAATGCAAAGAAACACAATAGAATTAATGAAAAACTACACACAAAGCTGGACAAACACCAATGTGCAAAAGAGGACAAACTGTGCAAATACAAAAATAAATTAATAATAACAATAATAATAACTAATTAATAATATCATCAGTTGTAAGGACCTTCAAAATGAGTCCACGGGCAGTGCAATCAGCTCATTATTGAGATGAGTAAGTTATCTATGCTGGTTCAGGAAGAGTAATAATTGTTCCTGAAGCTGGTGATGTGACCTAAAGTGCCTGTACCTCCTTCTCTATGGTAGCAGCGAGAAGAGAGCATGGCCTGGATGGTGGGAGTCCTTGCCGATGGATGCTGCTTTCTTGTGGCAACGCTCTTTGTAGATATGCTCAATGGTGGAGAGGAATTTTCCTTTGATGGACTGGGCTGTATCCACTACTTTTTGTAGGGTTTTCCATTCAAAGATGTCGGTGGTTCCATACCAGGTCATGATTCAACCAGCCAGGATACTCTCCACTGTGCATCCAGAGATGTTTGTCAGAGGTGGTGTAGGTCAAGTACCAGTCTTCACTGGAAGGCAGCATTCACCACCAAGGAGACCCACTTTCCAGTACATGCCTGTCATAGTTATTATTTTACTATGGATTTATTCAGTATGCCCACAAGACAAAGAATTTCAGGGATGTACATGGTGACATATATGTACATTGATAATAAATTTATTTTGAACTTTAAACCTGATTCTGATACCACCAGTCAAGTCAAAATAAATTTCTTATCAAAATACGTATAGTATATGTAACCCTATACTACCCTGAAATTCATTTTTCTTGCAGGCATTCATAAGAAAATAAAGACATACAATAGAAGTTGTGAAAAAAAATTGTAAGTTGCAATGATGGACAAACAAGCAATGTGCAAAGGAAGACAAATTGTACATGTAAGAAAAAAGTAAATGAATAATACTGAGAACATGAGTTGCAGTCCTTGAAAGAGAGTCTAGAGGTCGTAGAGTCAATCCTGCATTGAGGTGTGTGAAGTTAGCTGGTTTAGGAGCCTGGTGGTTGTCGGGTATTAAATGGCAGGGCACACAATCAATGATTCGGAAATAATACCATCACCCCGCCCTACCACTGGGTTTCTGAACCCATGAACTTTACCTCGTTATTCATTGTTTTGCAGTTTTTTGTGATTTATTTTAATCTTGTCTTGCACTGCACTGCTGCTGAGGAACAATAAATCTCACTTCAGACATGAGTGATCACAAACCCAATTCTTATTCAGCATTTTGCATGAACACTCACTGGCCACTTTATTAGGTATCTCCTGGCGGTGACTGGGTGTATGTCCATGGCCTTCTGCTACCATAGCCCATCCACTTGAAGGTTTGAATTGTTGTTCTTCAGAGGTGCTCTTCTGCACACCACTGTTCTCACCTGTAGTTATTTGAGTTACTGTCATCTTCCTGAATCAGTCTGGCTATTCTTCTCTGACCTCTCTCATTAACAAGTCGCTTTTGCCCATAGAACTGCCATTAACTAGACGTTTTCTTGTTTCTGGCAATATTCTCTGTAAACTCCAGAGATCGCTGTGCATGAAAATCCCAGATCAGCAATTTCTGAGATGCTCGAACCACCCTGTCTGCCACCAACAATCATTCCATAGTCAAAGTCACTCAGGTCACATTTCCTGCCCAGTCTGATGTTTGATCTGAACAACAACTAAACCTCCTGACCCTGTCTGAATGCTTTTATACACTGAGTTGTTCCCACATAATTGGCTAATTAAATATTTGCATTAATATGCAAGTGTACAGGTGTACCTACTAAAGTCACCACTGACTGTAGGTGTTTAGAGACATGAACCCACGACTTCCTAAGGGAGTTATGAATGAGACCCACTCAGCTATGACATTGTATAGCGCGGTAACCACATTTTCTCTGTCATAAGCTTTTACGTGGCAATCAATAAT